>NC_143042.1:44365000-44665000 GCF_057628025.1 Oncorhynchus mykiss | reverse complement strand
GTCCAGGCAGCTCTCCACACTGTCTGTGGCGCTGTCCGCTGAGGCTAGCTTCAGCTTCTTCAGCGCTTCGCTCAGGTTATCTGCTGGGAGAGGAGGGAAAAAGTGAATGAGCACTCGTCCTAACCTGTCAATTTACTCCTCGGTCTAAGGTAGAATATGCTATTTAACGTTTTTAAATCACACTGTGGCTGGATGTTAGATTTGACCACAACTACCTTGGGCCATACAGTATAGAGCAACCCACAAGTCATATCACACAATAAAACAGTATACGAGAGAGACATGTAGGCAAAACTAAATCCGCCATCCGTGATTTTGTGAATTCTGAATAAAAATGTGTCTCAAAACAAGCAGTCTAATCACTGTTTTAGTAACGTTACTACACAGCAAGACAAAGGTAGCAGACAGCAGGATTGTTTCTGGGTCAAAATGGGGTTTAGCTGGGAGGCGTGGCAGGGTCGTGGTATTGGGCACAGTTGACAATTGACAAACGTAAAAAAAAATACATCTCTTGGCCGCGGAGACAATTTTGCCATTTTAAAGCCAATTTCCTTCAATTCTAAAAAATGTTGCCATGGCTTATGATTTGTTCTTACGCTATCGGAGTGACTCAAACAGTATTACAAAGTCAAGGGAGACCCATAACATGACAAATTGTCCTGAAAACATGCATCATTTTTGTAATTTAAAATTTCCCAACTATCTAAGCCTTTTGGCTCCTCAGACCAAATAAGAATGCACACAGCTCTGTGCTGCATCATCACTTCCCTTCCTCATTCTCCCGCTCATATGGTAGCTCTAGACACAACACTATGATAGACAGTCCAGGGGTCATACAGTGGTGAGCCCTAGTACACTGCTCAAAAAAATAAAGGGAACACTTAAACAACACAATGTAACTCCAAGTCAATCACACTTCTGTGAAATCAAACTGTCCACTTAGGAAGCAACACTGATTGACAATACATCTCACATGCTGTTGTGCAAATGGAATAGACAACAGGTGGAAATTATAGGCATTTAGCAAGACACCCCCAATAAAGGAGTGGTTCTGCAGGTGGGGACCACTTCTCAGTTCCTATGCTTCCTGGCTGATGTTTTGGTCACTTTTGAATGCTGGCGGTGCTTTCACTCTAGTGGTAGCATGAGACGGAGTCTACAACCCACACAAGTGGCTCAGGTAGTGCAGCTCATCCAGGATGGCACATCAATGCGAGATGTGGCAAGAAGGTTTGCTGTGTCTGTCAGCGTAGTGTCCAGAGCATGGAGGCACTACCAGGAGACAGGCCAGTACATCAGGAGACGTGGAAGAGGCCGTAGGAGGGCAACAACCCAGCAGCAGGACCGCTACCTCCGCCTTTGTGCAAGGAGGAACAGGAGGAGTACTGCCAGAGCCCTGCAAAATGACCTCCAGCAGGCCACAAATGTGCATGTGTCTGCTCAAACAGTCAGAAACAGACTCCATGAGGGTGGTATGAGGGCCCGACGTCCACAGGTGGGGGGTTGTGCTTACAGCCCAACACCGTGCAGGACGTTTGGCATTTGCCAGAGAACACCAAGATTGGCAAATTCGCCACTGGCGCCCTGTGCTCTTCACAGATGAAAGCAGGTTCAAACTGAGCACGTGACAAACGTGACAGTCTGGAGACGCCGTGGAGAACGTTCTGCTGCCTGCAACATCCTCCAGCATGACCGGTTTGGCGGTGGGTCAGTCATGGTGTGGGGTGGCATTTCTTTGGGGGGCCGCACAGCCCTCCATGTGCTCGCCAGAGGTAGCCTGACTGCCATTAGGTACCAAGATGAGATCCTCAGACCCCTTGTGAGACCATATGCTGGTGCGGTTGGCCCTGGGTTCCTCCTAATGCAAGATAATATTAGACCTCATGTGGCTGGAGTGTGTCAGCAGTTGCTGCAAGAGGAAAGCATTGATGCTATGGACTGGCCCGCCCCTTCCCCAGACCTGAATCCAATTGAGCACATCTGGGACATCATGTCTCGCTCCATCCACCAACGCCACGTTGCACCACAGACTGTCCAGGAGTTGGCGGACTATTAGGGTACTAGGGTACTACAATAGTAGGGTACTATTGGTTATTCATCATAATGAACGATATCAGCAAAATGTCCACAATAAGTGGCCAGCACCTAAAATGTTTGGTTTATTGTCCCAGCTCTAGGCAACGGGTATCAAACCATTACGACTGCGTCAACATACTCACTGGGTAAACACCAACATGTCAATAAAATATGAATTAAAGTCATGTTGGGATCCGCCAGTACTTTGATGGGTCCTTATCGTAATGGACATTCTCTGTGTCTAGACAGTACACCTAGTATGCTGGGCCAACTAATAATTTAGAGATTTTGGTGTCTGGAGCGGTTACAGTGCTCAGCTAATTGGATTCTGGGCTGCACGGGGCCAAGAGGAGGTGCGGTGACACAGAGACAGAAAGCAAAGACCCTGACGTTCCCCATCCCGCAGATGTTCTCCTGTGTGCAGTGAGGATTAGGATTAAATCATATGACATTTTAAAACCAGTCAAACGAGACTTTCTTTTTCCAGGCTGGCCTCCATTCTATAATGGATTTTTCTTGCCTTTCAGATTATGGTATCTGTCAGGGTCCCTCCTTATAGCCAATGAGGCCTGAGTCAGGTGTTCCCATAACACGTCATAAAAACACACAGGCAATGTTTGCATAAAGACATGACAGGGCCAGTCAATCCTCCATAAGCATTAGGCCTAACTTTCTGTTCCAAGGAGTCAAGATAGCCTACTGACGATTCTACTCATCATCTACTTAAATCAAAAGGATTAATGGGTCCTTCAACGAAATGAGTACCTTTTTGGTCATGTAACCTCATCCAACATTGTTATAAAGAGTGCGTGTTCAACTTAATAAAAAAACATGTTTTCCCATCAGAAGTCAACATACACTTAGGTTGGTGTCATTAAAACTCGTTTTTCAACCACTCAACAAATGTCTTGTTAACAAACTATAGTTTTGGCAAGTCTTTTATGACATCTACTTTGCATTACAAGTAATTGTTCCAACAATTGCTTACAGACAGATTATTTCACTTATAACTCACTGTTTCACAATTTCAGTGGGTCAGAAGTAGAGGTTGACCGATTAATCGGAACGACCGATTTCAAGTTTTCATAACAATCGGAAATCTGTATTTTTGGACGCCGATTTGCAGATTTTTTTTTTAACTATTTTTTTTTACACCTTTATTTAACTGGGCAAGTCAGTTAAGAACACATTCTTATTTTCAATGACGGCCTAGGAACGGTGGGTTAACTGCCTCGTTCAGGGGCAGAACGACAGATTTTCACCTTGTCAGCTCGGGGGATCCAATCTTGCAACCTACAGTTAACTAGGCCAACGCAATAACGACCTGCCTCTCTCTCTCATTGCACTCCACAAGGAAACTGTCTGTTACGCAAATGCAGTAAGCCAAGGTAAGTTGCTAGCTAGCATTAAACTTACCTTATAAAAAACAATCATAATCACTAGTTAACTACACATGATTGATGATATTACTAGATATTATCTAGCGTGTCCTGTGTTGCATATAATCTGACTGAGCATACAAGTATCTGACTGAGCGCTGGTAGGCAGAAGCAGGCGCGTAAACATTCATTCAAACAGCACTTTTGTGCGTTTTGCCAGCAGCTCTTCGTTGTGCGTCAAGCATTGCGGTGTTTATGACTTAAAAACCTATCAACTCCGAGATGAGGCTGGTGTAACCGAAGTGAAATGGCTGGCTAGTTAGCTCGCACTAATAGCGTTTCAAACATCACTCGCTCTGAGCCTTGGGGTGGTTGTTTCCCTTGCTTTGCATGGGTAACGCTGCTTCGATGTGGTGGCTGTTGTCGTTGTGTTGCTGGTTCGAGCGAGGAGAGGGACGGCTATACTGTTACACTGGCAATAAAGTGCCTATAAGAACATCCAATAGTCAAAGGTTAATGAAATATAAATGGTATAGAGGGAAATAGTCCTATAATAACTACAACCTAAAACTTCTTACCTGGGTATATTGAAGACTCATGTTAAAAGGAACCACCAGCTTTCATATGTTCTCATGTTCTGAGCAAGGAACTGAAACGTTAGCTTTCTTACATAGCACATATTGCACTTTTACATTCTTCTCCAACACTTTTTGCATTATTTAAACCAAATTGAACATGTTTCATAATCTACTTGAGGCTAAATTGATTTTATTGATGTATTATATTAAGTGTTAATTCAGTATTGTTGTAATTGTCATTATTGCAAATACATTTTTTTTTTCTTTTTAAATCGGCATTTCTGGTCCTCCAATAATCGGTATCGACGTTGAAAAATCATAATCGGTCGACCTCTAGTCAGAAGTTTACGTACACTAAGTTGACTGTGCCTTTAACAGCTTGGAAAATTCCAGAAAATAATGTCATGGTGTTAGAAGCTTCTGATTGGCTAATTGACATCATTTGAGTCAATTGGAGGTGTACCTGTGAATGTATTTCAAGGCCTACCTTCAAACTCAGTGCCTCTTTGCTTGACATCATGGAAAAATCTGAAGAAATTCAGCCAAGACATCAAAAAATATATATTGTAGACCTCCACATGTCTGGTTCATCGTTGGGAGCACTTTCCAAACGCCTGAACGTACCACGTTCATCTGAACAAACAATAGTACGCAAATATACCATTGGACCACGCAGCCGTCATACCGCTCAGGAAGGAGACGCATTCTGTCCCCTAGAGATGAACGTGCTTTGGTGCGAAAAGTGCAAATCAATCCCAGAACAACAGCAAAGGACCTCGTAAAGATGCTGGAGGAAACAGGAACAAAAGTATCTATAGCCACAGTAAAACGAGTCCTATATCGACGTAATCTGAAAGGCCGCTCAGCAAGGAAGCAGCCACGGCTCCAAAACCGCCATGAAAAAGACAGACTACGGTTTGCAACTGCACGTGGGGACAAAGATCGTACTTTTTGGAGAAATGTTCTCTGGTCTGATGAAACAAAAATAGAACTGTTTGGCCATAATGACCATTGTTATATTTGGAGGACAAAGGGAGGCTTGCAAGCCGAAGAATACCATCCCAACCATGAAGCACAGGGGTGGCAGCATCATGTTGTGTGGGTGCTATGTTGCAGGAGGAACTGGTGCACTTCACAAAATAGATGGCTTCATGAGGAAGGAAAAATATGTGGATATATTGAAGCAACATCTCAAGACATCAGTCAGGAAGTTAAGGCTTGGTAGCAAATGGGTCTTCCAAATGGACAATGACGCAAGCATACTTCCAAAGTTGTGGCAAAATGGCTTAAGGACAACAATGTCAAGGTATTGGAGTGGCCATCACAAAGCCCTGACCTCAATCCTATAGAACATTTGTGGGCAGAACTGGAAAAGCGTGTGCGAGCAAGGAGGCCTATAAACCGGACTCAAGTTACACCAGCTGTCAGGAGGAATGGGACAAAATTCACCCAACTTATTGTGGGAAGCTTGTGGAAGGCTACCTGTAACGTTTGACCTAAGTTAAACCATTTAAAAGGCAATGCTACCAGATAGTGTATGTAAACTTCTGACCCACTGGGAATGTGATGAAAGAAATAAAAGCTGAAATAAATAATTATATTATTCTGACATTTCACATTCTTAAAATAAAGTGGTGATCCTAAGACAAGGAATTTTTACTAGGATTAAATGTTAGGAATTGTGAAAAAACTGAGTTCAAATGTATTTGGCCAAGGTGTATGTAAACTTTGACTTCAACTGTACCTATCGCGTGCCAAATAAAGAAACAAGGTTGACTAACAGGGTTGGAGATTATCTTAAAAGTGCAGTCAAAAACATACATTTTCCCGTGTTTTATATACACATTTCCACACTGTGGTTGGAATAATACTGTGAAATTGAGGATGATGCTCTTTTTAGTGTAAGAGCTGGTTTAAAAGACTTCCTGAAATGTAAACCTATTTTAGCATGCCTGGTGACATCACCAGCTGATTAATTCATTAGTTCTAAAAATCTGTCAATAACAGCTAATTTTCAGTTTTCCCCTCCCCACTCAGAACACTCCGACAGTCCTAGCTAAATTCTTGCTTGAGAAATTGCTCTTTGCCAAGAAGATTCGTTTTTTTTAACCATTTTAACTGAAAACAATAAGTACTTAATTATTACCCAGAAATAATTTGATATCGAGACAAAACGGCCCTTTTGTGACAGGGAGAATGGAAGCTTACTGTGTGCAACAGGAAGGGGCAATTGAATGCAAACTATCCAGAGTTGGATAAAACAAACAAAAAATGAAGTTTAAAAAAACGTGGATACCATGGATGTTTATATTTCTGCACGCAGTATGAAGGAAGTTAACGCATGCTACACTTTACCTGTAGACAACCAGTTGCCAAACTACCTCTCTTCAAACTGCAAGCAGAGACATAGAAATGGTTTCCACAAGTTAATCTAACTGTGGGTAAGTACAGAACTGACAGTATTTTTTGTTTTTAAATTGCCTGTCTATCTACGGGTTACAGGGTTGACATTATGATCTACCTGCTCAGTTTTCCACCAGAAAATTGCCAAAGTATAATACCAGATCAGAGTTTTATACTATGATTTGACTATTACATGCTCAATGACTCTTATGAAAAAGAAAAATTAAGGAATAGTTTCACCATACTAAAACGAGAGTTCAGTTCACATAACAAGGTTGAACTTAAAATGAAGGACAGACGTTGTGAGATTAATCACTAAATCAATAACAATCTTCAGAAATAACTGTCAAATCAACGAGAGTTTTACAATGGTAAAATCTTCCTAGAAGTCAGAGGGCGCACAGAAGGACATGCCAAAATGCAGAATTTTGGCCACTCAGATATGATGTTCCATGTGGTCTATGGTAAAGGGCACTTCATTCAATATAACAGCTTTTAAAATTCATGCTAAAAAAGCTGCTAAAAAAGGTACTAATTTGGTGGAATGACCATGACAAATGCAATGACCTAAGTGTTTCTGCTTAGCTGGAGCACCCCTGTCCTATAGAGATACTGTGTTTGTGGATGGATGGGTTCGTCGGACCTCCTTTCTGCTGAATCACGTAGGCTAGTACCGTATGATTGCACCTTGTACAGCAATGAAGGCTCAACATATACCCTAGAATTCTGGAATAGTCAAAAACCCTGATGTGACAAGAGTACAGTACATCCTCCGCAACAGTCCAATGCAAGTCACTAGAAATGATTTATTCTGGTTAAAATGGGAGTAAGTACATTACACCAAGAGATAGCATCCTCAGTCAGCGCATTTCTTACCAAATGTCAAGCACACAATTACTAAGAGTGGCCATGAACATTTTGATTTGTCAGTCTGTCTCTGTGTTTTTGTTTAACTATCCCGTTGGTACCAAAGTTCCTCACAAGGATAGTAAAACATGGACAATTCAGACAATTCAGACAAGTGGGGACATTTTGCAGGTCCATATAAGGAACATTTATATTTTAGGCATAGGAGTTAGGTTTAGGGTTACAGGTCGAAAAATAGGATGGAATCAATTCTTTGGTCCCCAGAAGGACAGCAATATAAAACGGTGTGTGCATAGGCCTATTGCGTAACAGTGTGAGATGGATGATACACATCAGCGCTTTAGACAGTTTAGTACACTGATGTTAGTAAACAAGTAGTATGGCTGTCATAACATGTATGCAGTGCATGTGGTTAACTAAATAATACATAGTTGAGGAATCAAGGGAAAAAAATCCACACGTTATAAGGAGTCTCAAACTGAAACAAACGCAGCTCGTCTCCAAAAATGACAGCAGCTTATGGCTGTCAAAAATGCAGGTGGTTCTGTCTAGCAATGCCCCGTGTTACATAATGCGATTCTCGGTCTGACAAGTATACGCTACGATGGGCATGTGAACCGCTAGCTGCCCGCCCGTTCTCTATGTTCACCCCACCTCACGTTACTCCTTTGAATCTAACGCTAGAGCCACCAAGTGCGGTCTTCTAGCTTGATGCTCCCAAAGGAAATGCTTCTGCTAGTTAACGTTAGCTTGGCTAATTATGATACCCTACCCTGGCATGGCATTTGTGGGCTACTATGTCGACGTCTGTCTATTTCATATTGACGTTAAATGACAACTGAATGACGTTATGAATCAGATGTTGATTACTCACCCATTTAGCTACTGTAACGTTAGCTAGTGTGAGTGATACTCCAAGCAGTTTCGGATCAGGATGCGCCCAGGAGGCTGTCAAATTGCTATTCGCAGCGAAAAACGTGCAAGTTGTTAGCTAGTGTTGGTTAACAACACTTTATTTTATTTGAAGTCGCTATCTAGCTAGCTGATAAATAATATACCCAGGCAAGGCCCACCTTAGCTAACCCACGCCGTTTCGTCCCAGGCAAAACCAGTAAGCCACAGCACTCTCTCCCTCCCAGATGCCGCCGGGAAAGCTTGAAGTGTAGCCTATAGTACAACCCCACCTCACGACTATGGTATGGTTGAGTAATTTATCCGCTAGTAATATTGATCCACATCGACGCCAATGTTCGCTACTTCAACCAGAGTTTGCTTCAACTCTACTCGACACGCACTTCCTACTACTCGCTCGCTTGCACATGCAGCAGCTACAGATTCCACGCAAGTGAATCGCAGCCTATTGCTGGCGGTTGATTGGCTCTTGGCCTGCACATAACTCGTTTTCCACGATCATTGGCCGAAGTCTGTCGTTTGTTCGTGCCACGCCCTAAGGCGTTATTAAAAATGTCCAAATTTCAAGTGACATCCACTATTCATAGCAATTAAGTCATACAAATATAATTGTTATAGACTAACAAAATTGTAGCCACATGGTTTGGTCTGCTAGCTACTTTACTGGAAGACTAAGACACTATTTTCATTGAACTAGTATCACAGGCCATTGGAAATAAACATTACACAACAAATTGGAAATCGCAAATTTAAAAATTAGTGGTTTGGAAGGAATCAGTGGCTAACTGCAAGGATTGCAAAGCGATCACTACCCTGCTATTCAGTGGAGTGGGTGTGTGGTCCCAATTATCGGTTTAAGGGTCTCTTTTCCAAGCTTAAAATTATAAAAATTCTACATTGGCCATGCTGTCATGCCAGCAGGCTTTCTGCCACACTCAAGCAATTTGACAACTGGGAACTCAAAAAATGAGCTGCAACTGGGAAAATACACTTTGAATGGTCGGAAACTCAGGCATTCCATAATTATTTTGCCTTTATTTAACCAGGTAGGCCAGTTGAGAACAAGTTCTCATTTACAACTGCGACCTGGCCAAGATAAAGCCAAGAAGTGCAGCAAAAACAAGAGTTAAAAGCGTACAGTCGATAACACAATATAAAAATCTATGTACAGTGTGTGCAAATGTAGAAGAGTTGGGAGGTAAGGCAATAAATAGGCCATATAGGCGAAATAATTACAATTGAGCATTAACACTGGAGTGAGATGTGCAGATGATGTGCAAGTAGAAATACTGGGGTGCAAAAAAGCAAGAGGATAAGTAACAATATGGAGATGAGGTAGTTTGGTGTGCCATTTACAGATTGGCTGTGTACAGGTAAAGTGATCGGTAAGCTGCTCTGGAAGCTGACGCTTAAAGTTAGAGGGAGATATAAGACTCTAGCTTCAGTGATTTTTGCAATTAGTTCCAGTCATTGGCATCAGAGAACTGGAAGGAAAAGTTAATTGCTACCAGAGTCTGGGTATATGCAACAGTTTGGGCCGCCTGGCTCTTTGCGAACTAATTTGCCAGAATTTTACGTAATTATGACATAACATTGAAGGTTGTGCAATGTAACAGCAATATTTAGACTTAGGGATGCCATCCGTTAAATAAAATACGTAACGGTTCAATATTTCACTGAAAGAATAAACGTTTTGTTTTTGAAATTATAGTTTCCGGATTCGACTATATTAATGACCCAAGGCTCGTATTTCTGTGTATTATATTATAATTAAGTCTATGATTTGATAGAGCAGTCTGACTGAGCGATGGTAGGCAGCAGCAGTGTCGTAAGCATTCATTCAAACAGCACTTTTGTGCGTTTTGCCAGCAGCTCTTCGCAATGCTTCAAGCATTGCGCTGTTTATGACTTCAAGCCTATCAACTCCCGAGATTAGGCTGGTGTAACCGATGTGAAATGGCTAGCTAGTTAGCAGGGTGCGCGCTAATAGCGTTTCAAATGTCACTCGCTCTAAGACTTGGAGTAGTTGTTCCCCTTGCTCTGCATGGGTAACGTTGCTTCGAGGGTGGCTGTTGTCGATGTGTTCCTGGTTCGAGCCCAGGTAGCGGCGAGGAGAGGAGAGGAGAGGAGAGAAGCTATACGGTTACTGGCAATTCTAAAGTGTCTATAAGAACATCCAATAGTCAAAGGTATATTAAATATAAGTCGTATAGAGAGAATTAGTCCTATAATAACTACAACCTAAAACTTCTTACCTGGGAATATTGAAGACTCATGTTAAAAGGAACCACCAGCTTTCATATGTTCTCATGTTCTGAGCAAGGAACTGAAACGTTAGCTTTCTTACATGGTACATATTGCACTTTCACTTTCTTCTCCAACACTTTGTTTTTGCATTATTTAAACCAAATTGAACATGTTTCATTATTTATTTGAGGCTAAATGTATTTTATTGATGTATTATATTAAGTTAAAATAAAATGTAAGTGTTAATTGAGTACTCTTGTAATTGTCATTATTACAAAAAAAACAAAAGGCTTTTTTTGGTCCTCCAATAATCGGTATCGGCGTTGAAAAATCATAATCGGTCGACCTCTAGTTAACATGCATGAAACCAAGGCTTTTACGGTTATAGAAGTCAACAAATGAGAGCGCCTGGGGAATGGGAGTGGAGCTAGGGGTTGCAGGGCCTGGGTTAACCTCTACATCACCAGAGGAGAAGGATAAGGCTAAAGTCTAAGAGCTGGTCATCTAGTGCATTCGGAACAGAGAGTAAAAGGAGCAGATTTCTGTGTGTGGAAGAATAGATTCAAGGTATAATGTACAGACAAGGGTATGGTAGGATGTGAATAATCACTAACCAAAACAGCAATAGACAAGGCATATTGACATTAGGGAGAGGCATGTGTAGCTGAGTGATCATAAGGTCCAGTGAGTAGCTAGCCGAGCTGGAGACACAGCGATTCAGACAGCTAGCGGGCAGGGGCTAGCAGGCTAGCAGATGGGCCTCCGGGGGACTTCGCAACCGAAGAGCCTGTTGAAACCCCCTTCGGACGGTTACGTCGGCAGACCTGTCATGATGGATCGGCGGGGCTCCGTGTTGGCAGTAAAAGGGTCCAGGCCAAATTGGCAAAATAGGTATTGTAGCCCAAGAATTGGCTGATGGACCTCTTCGGCTAGCCGGGAGATGAGCCTAGCTCGAGGCTAAGCTCCAGGCTAACTGGTACTTGCTTCGGGACAGAGTCGTTGGCCAGGAGTAGCCACTTGGATAGCAGCGAGCTTGCTGCGATGATCTGGTGTAAAAGTTTCAGAGCTTGCTGTAGGAATCCGGAGATGTGGTAGAGAAAAAGCAATCCGATCGATATGCTCTGGGTTGATATAGCGTTGTGCAGACTGGCAGGAACTAACCGGGCTGAGGCTGGCTGATAGCCGAGTTAACGGTGATGACCGCTAGCAGTCGTTAACTGACTACTAGGTAGTAGCTGGCTAGCTTCTGATGGGGGTTCAAAAGGTTTCAAAAAAATAGCAGATCCGTACAACATTGGGTGAGGCGAGTTGCAGGAGAGTATGTTCAGTCTGTAGATGGAAATTGAGATTAAAAATATATACGAAATAAATAGATCACAGCTGTCATGATTCAAACTGTTTTTGTCTTGAAAGCACTATAAAAATCAGAGAATGCCAGACTGATGTCAAAATTAGCCTGTGAAGGACAGCTGCACCACCTTCCTGTTCAAGGGAGCACAGCACAACAAGAGGAGCCCAAAACTATATTGTATGCTGCTGCATAAATCATGTAATATGCATACTGAAGCTAAGAAAATAATATTAAGTGTATGTTGTGTAGTAAACGGTTAGTAGCCCATGTGCCTCACCCTAATAATTTGGTCTATTTTCCCCTCTTAATTTCACCTACTGTTCTGACTTGGTGGTGCACATGTAGCCTATAACCTGTTTTAGAGAAATGTAATCATTGAATATTGTAAGAGCTTTCATTGTCTGCTTATATGCCCCCTTTATTTATCCTACGGTTCTGATTTGGTGTACAGGGAGAACACTAACAGCGGCTCATGTTCTGAATTCTGTCGCTGTATATTTCAAAAGTGCTGAACAAATAGTTATGGCTACGTCCGTCCTAGCTCGCTCATTAATGTCTTAGTCTAAATTATGGATGGCCTCTTATCCGTTTGTTGTCCTCTTATGCCATAGTTTGTAAATCTCAATTGTCAGTAGAAACTACATTTGTTTAAGCGAGTCAGCCATATCAGCTATGTTTTTTTTTTTTAAGGCAGTAAATGAGGCTGAATTAATTGTTATAGTGGAATTAATGTATTGTTTAGTGCCGTGTAGTGTAGTGGCATGCATCCCCACATTTTTGTTTGCCCCACCAAGATGTACAGTTAAAGTCAGAAGTTTACATACACCTTAGCCAAATACATTTAAATTCATGTTTTCACAATTCCTGACATTTAATCCTAGTAAAAATTCCCTGTCTTAGGTCAGTTAGGATCACCACTTTATTTTAAGAACGTGAAATGTCAGAATAATATTAGAGAGGATTATTTATTTCAGCTATTATTTCTTTCATCACATTCCCAGTGAGTCAGAAGTTTACATACACTCAATTAGTATTTGGCAGCATTGCCTTTTAAATTGTTTAACTTAGGTCAAACATTACAGGTAGCCTTCCACAAGCTTCCCACAATAAGTTGGGTGAATTTTGGCCCATTCCTCCTGACAGAGCTGGTGTAAAGGAGTCAGGTTTGTAGGCCTTCTTGCTCGCACACGCTCTTTCAGTTCTGCCCACACATTTTCTATAGGATTGAGGTCAGGGCTTTGCGATGGCCACTCCAATACCATGACTGTTGTCGTCCTTAAGCCAATTTGCCACAACTTTGGAAGTATGATTGTGGTCATTGTCCATTTGGAAGACCCAGTTGCGACAAGGCTTTAACTTCCTGACTAATGTCTTGAGATGTTGCTTCAATATATCCACATCATTTTCCTGCCTCATGACATCTAGTTTGTGAAGTGCACAAGTCCCTGCTGCAGCAAAGCACCCCCACAACATGATGCTGCCACCCACGTGCTTCACGGTTGGAATGGTATTCTTCGGCTTGCAAGCCTCCCTTTGTCCTCCAAATATAACAATGGTCATTATGGCCAAACAGTTCTATTTTTGTTTCATCAGACCAAATAACATTTCTCCAAAAAGTACGATCTTTGTCCCCATGTGCAGTTGCAAACCGTAGTCTGGCTTTTTAGTGCCGGTTTTGGAGCAGTGGGTGCTTCCTTGCTGAGCGGCCTTTCAGATTACGTCGATATAGGACTTGTTTTATTGTGGATATAGATACTTTTGTTCCTGTTTCCTCCAGCATCTTTACAAGGTAATTTGCTGTTGTTCTGGGATTGATTTGCACTTTTCACACCAAAGTACATTCATCTCTAAGAGACAGAATGCATCTCCTTTCTGAGCAGTATTACGGCTGCGTGGTCCCATGGTGTTTATACTTGCGTACTATTGTTTGAGCAGATGAACATGGTACCTTCAGGCATTTGGAAATTGCTCCCAAGGATGAACCAGACTTGGAGGTCTACAATATATATTTTTTGATGTCTTGGCTGAATTTCTTCTGATTTTCCCATGACGTCAAGCAAAGAGGCACGGAGTTTGACTCAAATTGACTCAAATTATGTCAATTAGCCAATCAGAAGCATCTAAAGCCATGACATAATTATCTGGAATTTTCCAAACTGGTTAAAGGCACAGTCAACTTAATGTACGTAAACTTCTGACCCAATGGAATTGTGATACAGTGAATAATAAGTGAAATAATCTGTCTGTAAACAATTGTTGGAAAAATTACTTGTGTCATGCACAAAGTAGATGTCCTAACCGACTTGCCAAAAGTATAGTTTGTCAACAAAACGCGTTTTAATGACTCCAACCTAAGTGTATGTAAACTTCCGACTTCAACTGTACATGCTAAAATCGCCACTGATGACAGGGAGTCATGTGAAAATCAATTATCCTGAGAAGGGCAGAGATTTTTTTTATCCTTGTATTTTTTATAGCTGTAGATTGGTACTGTCGACATTTCGTATTATATAAATAAATCATATTAATCCTTACTCCCAGAGGTCATTTGAGCATACGGTCCTGGCTATAATAGCCAATGTTGGGGAGTAGTGAACTAAATGTAGGACTAGTTAAATTAGTAACTAAACTACATTTTGCAGTAGCTTGGGCGTAGTTGAACTAAATTCAAATATCGATAGCGTTTTCAGTAGTTAATTATTTTTGTTGCCATGTAGCGGTGTAGTTAAATATTGGAACTAAACACTACTTTTTTGTCAAAATAAAACATGGGTGTAGTAGACATTGTATTTTCTTTTTCAGCATCAGACCTGTCTAATTTTCACTTGAAACATTGCTGTGTTTAATAGGATATTTTGACTACAGACTAATCTGTTCATGCTATTTGCATTCTATGACATTTCAGACTTATGACAAATTAGTTTGGAAGTAGTGTGTGACTTTATCAAAGTAGTTTTAGTTAAGTAAACTATATTTTTCTTAGGGGTAGCTTTAGTGCAACTTAACTTCTTCCAGTGTGAAGTAATTGGTAAACTATATTTTCTGAATAGCTTGAAAATAACCAACCTGGCCTGTCCCTGACAACTGTATTCATATAGTAAATCTACTCAATATTTACATTTCTATTTTGCGGATAAAAAAAAAAAAAGTAAGCTTACAGAAATACTACCTATAACCTGTAATTCACATCTACACAGATGTTCCAGTTCCCAGATGTTCCAGTTCCCACTTGCACGAGAGCCGGGTTGCATTCAGTGCCACAGAACGGTTTGCAACATTGAATTCAACGGAAACGGTACTGAATGACCAGCGATAAACATATGTCAGTGATCGGCAATAGGTGGCCCTTGGGCCAAAACCAGCCCTTGAGTGATTTTAATTATTTGTGGTATTACTTTTTTTGGTTAAAAAGCCTAAAATCACTAGGAATTTTAACAAAAAATGTGTTTAATTTAGTTATTCGGTTTCCCACAAATAAGAGACATATGAGATCTTGTCTCAATATAATCAAGGTATGAAATTGTTATTTTCAAATACAATCTATTATTGGGCTTGTACAAATTATTATAATTATGTTCTGCCCCAGACTATCACGGTCATATGGTGTGTTGCACAAGTTATTTTAAATGGTCACACCCATATTGATCAGGCCACACCCATATTGATCAGGCCACACCCATATTGATCAGGCCACACCTCGCCACATCCACCAAACGTGTCATTCAGTAAAAACCATAACGCAAGGTAGCACACATTGAAGCGGAGTGAACGCGCCACTGATGTAAATGAACTCCTGTGTTACTGCCATCTATTGGTGTGCTTATCAACATGCAGACCAATGTTTGTCATCTTCACTTGCAGGGTTTCCCTAACTCTGTCCTGGGGACACGTTTCGTTTCTTTGCCCTACACAGATGACTCATAACCAATTCATCATCAAGCTTTGGTTGTTTTAAATCAGTATCAGTATCAATATCTGTGTAGTGCTTGGGCAAACACCAAAAAGTGCACCAAGGAGGGTACCCAGGACAGAGTCTGTGAAACCCTGATAGGCAGGTAAGAATATTGGCTCATCCTTTACTTACCTTGAAAGCCGTCGTACAGATGAGGACTTGCTGCAATTCACTGTGTCTGTAATAAGAAGGCCTTTGTCATCGCTAAGCTTCACTCCCCTCTCTTTTCAGGATGCAAAAGTGATTACTGAAGTCCCAGTCCTGGGTGAATGGGTTGCGGAGTCAATATTTTGGGACTAATCATCTTCTGCCTGGTCTTTGGAGAGAGGGATATCATTAACATGAAACTATTGTTGTTTAGTGATTCTGAATTAAGAAATCATTATGGAAGTAACCAATGCACACTTCATTTCAGGCATATTGTCCATGTCGGATTTACTCTATCATTGCTCTACTTCAAAAGGTAGGCAACCCTGGTCCTGGGGTGCTGCAGACACTTCATGTTTTTAATTTAACCTACCTGGAAGACCAGGTGTGTTGAATTTGAGGCAATCACGGGTACTGATCAATTAGCTCAGTTGGTCAGGTCTCAGGTGTGATGTCTAGTTGGAACAAAATCCTGCAGTAGGCCTACCTGCGACACTCTAGGTATGCGGTCCACTTAAAATACACACCCTCGACTTATGCCCTTGGGGGAATCCCTGAGCGGTCAAAATGATTAGCCAAGCAAGGGAATTTTGCAACGTAAGCCCCTCAACCCTCGTTATTAAACGACTTTGCGAGTGTACAAGTACACTGCTCAAAAAAATAAAGGGAACACTAAAATAACACATCCTAGATCTGAATGAATGAAATATTCTTATTAAATACTTTTTTCTTTACATAGTTGAATGTGCTGACAACAAAATCACACAAAAATTATCAATGGAAATCAAATGTATCAACCCATGGAGGTCTGGATTTGGAGTCACACTCAAAATTAAAGTGGAAAACCACACTACAGGCTGATCCAACGTTGATGTAATGTCCTTAAAACAAGTCAAAATGAGGCTCAGTAGTGTGTGTGTTCTCCACGTGCCTGTATGACCTCCCTACAACGCCTGGGCATGCTCCTGATGAGGTGGCGGATGGTCGCCTGAGGGATCTCCTCCCAGACCTGGACTAAAGCATCCGCCAACTCCTGGACAGTCTGTGGTGCAACGTGGCGTTGGTGGATGGAGTGAGACATGATGTCCCAGATGTGCTCAATTGGATTCAGGTCTGGGGAACGGGCGGGCCAGTCCATAGCATCAATGCCTTCCTCTTGCAGGAACTGCTGACACACTCCAGCCACATGAGGTCTAGCATTGTCTTGCATTAGGAGGAACCCAGGGCCAATCACACTAGCATATGGTCTCACAAGGGGTCTGAGGATCTCATCTCGGTACCTAATGGCAGTCAGGCTACCTCTGGCGAGCACATGGAGGGCTGTGCGGCCCCCCAAAGAAATGCCACCCCACACCATGACTGACCCACCGCCAAACCGGTCATGCTGGAGGATGTTGCAGGCAGCAGAACGTTCTCCACGGTGTCTCTAGACTGTCACGTCTGTCACATGTGCTCAGTGTGAACCTGCTTTCATCTGTGAAGAGCACAGGGCGCCAGTGGCGAATTTGTCCATCTTGGTGTTCTCTGGCAAATGCCAAACGTCCTGCACGTGTTGGGCTGTAAGCACAACCCCCACCTGTGGACGTCGAGCCCTCATACCACCCTCATGGAGTCTGTTTCTGACCGTTTGAGCAGACACATGCACATTTGTGCCCTGCTGCAGGTAATTTTGCAGGGCTCTGGCAGTGCTCCTTGCACAAAGGCGGAGGTAGCGGTCCTGCTGCAGGGTTGTTGCCCTCCAACGGCCTCCTCCACGTCTCCTGATGTACTGGCCTGTCTCCTGGTAGCGCCTCCATGCTCTGGAAACTACGCTGACAGACACAGCAAACCTTCTTGCCACATCTCGCATTGATGTGCCATCCTGGATGAGCTGCACTACCTGAGCCAGTTGTGTGGGTTGTAGACTCCGTCTCATGCTACCACTAGAGTGAAAGCACCGCCAGCATTCAAAAGTGACCAAAACATCAGCCAGGAAGCATAGGAACTGAGAAGTGGTCTGTGGTCCCCACCTGCCGAACCACTCCATTATTGGGGGTGTCTTTCTAAATGCCTATAATTTCCACCTGTTGTCTATTCCATTTGCACAACAGCATGTGAAATGTATTGTCAATCAGTGTTGCTTCCTAAGTGGACCGTTTGATTTCACAGAAGTGTGATTGACTTGGAGTTACATTGTGTTGTTTAAGTGTTCCCTTTATTTTTGTTTAGCAGTGTATATTCACTCCTGGGCATGAAACTCCCCATAATTCAATTTGCGACGATTGTACCTCCGCCAAGAAAAGTCTGCGAAAACTTAACTTAAAAACATCAATGGAGAAGTCACCATTCAAGTGTAAGTAAAAACTAATTGAAATAAGTTCTAAATTGTGCTACTAATGCACATGACGGCACAAACACGTCTCATAAAACATTAATGTTTTTGTTTGGTTGTATTTTTTAAATTGTATAAATAAAAATGTTTCCTTCAGAGGTTCCAGCTAGGCAGACTGTTAGTTTGCTAATTAATTTGTTATCTATCATACAGTAGTCGTATATTAATAATTATATAGTTAATATAAGTAGACATGTAATCTTAATTGACTGTAGCGCATATAAAGCACCCACAAGCTACCGGTGGCTGAAAACACAATCATCGCGGGGTGAACGAGTGACGAATTTCCGGCCAAGGGTGGTCAATTTAAAAATCATTCCTTACTCCCTCGCCCCTTTATTTTTTGCTTTTATCTTTATTATGGTTAAGGAAACCGAACAGCACATTCTCCCATAACAAACTAAAGTCATCACGAATATTAACAATTATAAAACTGAATATCTTTTCATGATTGTTTTACATGTAGACAATGCCAAAATAAATATGAAACTGTTTCTGGATGCTCAACACCCTCCCTCGCCCCTTGCCCTGCAAGTGTATACTCGTCAGACGTCATGAAACGTCATCAGAAGTGTCTACTTAAGGGGATAGGGTGCGTCTTTTAAGTGCCCTGCTCCACTTTATTTTTTTTTATCCCAGGCAGCCGATAGTGGGCGCTAGATCTCCACTGTCTTCTTGGATTGATGTGCATTCCCGGCTCGCACATAGAGGCTGTAAAGGCATTATTTTCCTCCTTAACCATCTTTAATGGCGGGCCGTCTGGGAAAAAAAGCTGGGAAAATATGTACTGTCTTAATTACAACACAATTTTCAGATTCCCTGGCAACTTTAGGGAGTTGTCAAATATAAGCAAAACTGGAGGAGGGTCAGGCTTTTTGTCAGGGGGAGGGTTTAGTATTATTATATATTTTTTTAACCAGGAGAGGGTAATGAAATTTGTAATCAATTAAATGGGGCGCAGGTAGCCTAGTGGTTAGAGCGTTGGGCCAGTAACCAAAAGGTTGCTGGATTGAATCCCAGAGCTGACAAGGTACAAATCTGTCGTTCTGCGCCTGAACAAGGCAGTTAACCCACTGTAGGCCGTCATTGTAAATAAGAATTTGTTCTTATCTGCCTTAAAATAAAAATGTCATATTGTATCAGTGTTTGTTAATTAGTTGCTTATTATATTGCTTATATAATATATGTGTGCCCGATGCTGCCCCTCACCCGATTCTCTGCTAGGCCTAGTGTGGTATGGCCTCAAAGGTCTCAAACAAATGATCCATAGCCTATATATAGGCATATATATAGGCATATATAGGCATGCTCGGAGAAGGGCCAAGTTATATTTCTAAGAAAATGTTTGCGCTGCTGGGAGGGTGTAGCCTATATAAAACTAGGCTGCCATATCACAGACTGGTTAATAAAAATAAATAATTAAGATGGGCAAAAGAACACAGACACTGGACAGAGATATGGCTTTTTCTTTGCAACTCTGCCTAGAACGCCAGCATCACGGAGTCGCCTCTTCACTGTTGATGTTGAGACTGGTGTTTTGCGGGCACTATTTAATGAAGCTGCCAATTGAGGACTTGTGAGGTGTCTGTTTCTCAAACTAGACACTCTAATGTACTTGTCCTCTTGCTCAGTTGTACACCGGGGCCTCCCACTCTTTTCTATTCTGGTTAGAGCCAGTTTGCGTGTTCTGTGAAGGGAGTAGTACACAGCATTGTATGAGATCTTCAGTTTCTTGTCAATTTATCTCATGGAATAAATAGCCTTCATTTCTCAGAACAAGAATAGACTGATGAGTTTCAGAAGAAAGTCTTTGTTTCTGGCCATTTTGAGCCTGTAGTCAAACCCACAAATGCTGATGCTCCAGATACTCAACTAGTCTAAAGAAGGCCAGTTTTATTGCTTCTCTAATCAGAACAACAGTTTTCAGCTATACAAAAATAATTGCAAAAGGGTTTTCTAACGATCAATTTAAAATGATAAACTTTGATTAGATAACAAAACACGCCATTAGAACACATGAGTGATGGTTGCTGATAATGGACCTCTGTACGCCTATTCCATAAAAAAATAATTAGTCCTTTACAACATTAACAATGTCTACACTGTATTTGTGATCCATTTTATGTTATTTTAATGGACGAGAAATGTGCTTTTCTTTCAAAAACAAGGACATTTCTAAGTGATCCCAAACTATTGAACTGTAGTGTATATGAGCATAAATAAAATATGATACTCTAAGTTTGTAATATTGATGGGCACCAAAATTATTTTTTATTTTTCAAGTCCATTTCTGCTTGATACCTGGTATTTCAAATTTTATTTCATATTTTGGATGTTCAACACTTATAGACCCAGATGATATATTCATGAAAACAGTGACCCAAGTCTTTCCAGTATGTGAATATAGTACAGTGTGTGAGAGAGAAATTGAGCTGCAGTTCCGACTTAGAGACACTGACTATTCATACATAGTATGTTAAAGAATTCTAATGAAGTAACCCTTTTGGACCACACTATCTGCCACATTGAAGAACTCTGGGTTAAGTATAAAACACTGCATGTATAAAACTCTAGTTCGGCCACTGCTTACAGCCTACTTCATACAGTACCAAAACAACATGACAATTATTCAAAAATCAAGCCAATTATTCAAAAATCAAACCCATTCAATGTTATTATTATTATTATTTCAATAAAGAAATGACCAAGGCCTGTCATATTCGATTGATGTGTAGCCTACTCTGTTGCACGAGCTCATCGAGGCCAGGCCATGTCTAGCTAGCTGTTGCCCGGCCCCGGGCTAGCTAAGTTACATTAAGACAAAAAATTATCTGGATAAAAAGTAGGCTACAAATCAGGTGCGCTAAAACGCAAGCAGCGAGAGAAACTTTAACTTTAATTGCATCCTGTGTTCCACTTAAAACCGACTTCTCATAGTCATCATCCTTGCAACCTATTTCTTCTAGTCATCGTCCTTGCAACAAGAAAAACGGCATGGAAAAGCCAACCGCTGCTAGCGCTAGCGTGACAGGGGCTACTTGAGGCGATGGAAGGTTCTGTGCTATCCGGTGTCATTGGGACGTCCCTATCCACTTTAAGTTTTAATTGGACGTGGTTATTAAGGTAAGGTTCCAAATTCAAAATCCCAAAACGCTCTATTTACCCTAACTGGCCCTTATGGTTAGGGTTTACGACGTCCCAACGATCACAGATAGCAGTGACTATGATGCGTAGCCTCTGCGCGGGTGTCGATTAATAAAATGACTCGTGCGAACAAGGCTTTCTAAATGCCCTGCTGCTGCAGCATATAACCTCAATTTAATTCTAATGAATGATGCATGTTCCTTGTGTAGCCAAAACAACGTGTTTTTGTTGGTATATTGGAGCACCCTGTACTGCTTTTTGACTTCTAGCTTCTCAAGGTTTAAAATAGGCCTACTTGAGGAGAAACGGGGAAAAAATTGAGATGGAGAGAACCACTCTCACTATGAAGAGCCTATTGGACACAAGCTGGGCCTCCTGGAAACAGGCCACAGAAACGGTTATAATGAGCCTGCCCACGATCCTTGAAGCCCTGCGCCGAATAAAGCACCATAGCCATACAAGCTTACACCAAAGTCGGCCTCTGAAGTCGATGACCTGATTAAAGAAAATGTGCACATTTGAGTTGATATTTATGTTTTGGAATTCTTTACTAAAGAAAACGTACATCCTTTCTAACTATAGTATCTGCAAAATGATTGGATAGACGTAAACACTGCCGTGGACTAATTGACACCTGGATGGCTGAGATCAGACAGATGCGCACAGATGAGACCTATGACACAATGGAGAACACTGCGAAAGAGACTGCCTGACAAAACAAGCAACAACTGAGTTTGCGAAGAGGGCGCACGAGGAAGCGGCTTCATGAAACTACAACATGGCTAGATCGGCTGAGCAAAGAACCCAGTGACTTTTTTCTTTAAAACATTTTTAAATTGGTCTTTGGTTAAGATGAATGCAGTCAGAATGTTATTACAGGCCGCTTGAACATCACCGATCTGCACCTATAGGCAGGCGGTATGTGTGTGTGTGTGACACTGCCTGCCGCACGTGTTGCTTAAGCTGTGCCAGTTTTGTAGTTGTAGACCTACTTTATCTTTGAATGTCGGCTAAATGAGCCTGTCATGTGCTGCGATTAATGGTTTTGATGAATCTCTGATTGTGTACTGCTGTCTATGGTGCTGACTACCTGCAGAGCTCTCCGGGCCGTTGTGCTTTGTAGAGCGACGTGTTCTTGAAGTTGAAACATTGTTTTGCGTTTCGCTGTCCGACTTCCAATCTGTTTTTCTTTGTTGTGTTTCGAAACATGCGTCTGGCTATATCTCTGTATGTTGTATTGGACATTTTCTCAACAGAGATGTGTTTCCATCAAATTGACTTGTTGGGGATAAAAGTATGTGCATATAGAAATAACTTTTGCGATTAAATTCCCATGTACCGAATAAAAAATACAAGTTAAATGGGTTTCCATCGCATTTTCAATGCTAAACTGATCGTTTTGTCACTATAAATGTTGCGTATGTATAACGAATGTGCCCACTCTGATATTGGCACGTGCGCTCTAGCCAACCATTTGCAGATACTGTGCGGGTATAGTATACTACATGATGAGATTATTTGTATTTGTCAGACGTCAGCCAAGCATAGATCCTCATGTCACCAGAATAAAACCCTCAATTTTTATTGAAAGGAGCATCAAGCTCATCGCCTTGCACTTTCACCACCCTCTGAAGTTCATCAGAACTTATTTAACCTGTAGCCCAATTAATTCAAATCAAAGTTTATTTGTCACGTGCGCCGAATACAACAGATGTAAACCTTACAGTGAAATGCTTACTTACAGGCTCTACTCAATGCAAATACACAATGCAAATAGTTCGGGTAACCATTTGGTTACCTGTTCAGGTCTTATGGCTTGGGGGTAAAAACTGTTGTGCTTCCTGCTTTAAATTTAGCTTGTAAGCAGGAATCAGGAGAATAGAGTTGTGGTCGGATTCACGAAATGGAGGGCGAGGGAGAGCTTTGTACGCGTTTCTGTGTGTGGAGTACAGGTGATCGAGAATTTTTTTCCCTCTGGTTGCACATTTAACATGTGGATAGAGATTTGGTAGAACTGATTTAAGTTTCCCTGCATTAAAGTCTCCGGCCACTAGGAGCGCCGCCTCTGTGTGAGTGGTTTCCTGTTTGCTTATTTCCTTATACAGCTGACTGAGTGCGGTCTTAGTTCCAGCATCTGTCTGTGGTGGTCAATAAACAGCCACGAAAAGTATAGCTGAGAACTCCAGGCAATTTTTATTTATTTATTTCACCTTTATTTAACCAGGTAGGCAAGTTGAGAACAAGTTCTCATTTACAATTGTGACCTGGCCAAGATAAAGCAAAGCAGTTCGACAGTAGTGTGGCCTGCAGTTTATCACAATATACTCAACTTCAGGCGAAATTGCATAATTTCCCATGTTGTCGTGACATTTTTTTATCCAACATTACTTGCAAAGTTACTGACATAACCAAGTTTCCATCCAACCTTTTTAACATCAAGCCATTTTAAGGTCGCTGGAATTATATTTTGGACAAACGTGCGCATGCCTACAGGATACTTTTGAAGTAGCATAATCAGAGGAAAATATTGTGACTGGTTGTGTTTCTGACACATATATCATACATTTTAAAATATAAATTATAAATATTTGGGCTATTTTGAAACTCGCTTGAAAACAATAATGCAATTATTCATTGCATTGTGGTTTTATAGGCTATTCTAGGTAGGATAATTGTATTGTCCCTAAGAGAAAAACAGGGGAGCTGCATGTCTCATGTCTTCACTATTCTTTCATGCGCAATAATGCACCTGGTTGCTCCGCTGACTGTCAGGTTTTCGTATTTGTTATTGTGGATTCATATTGATTGCTTTTATGTGTGATATGGTTGCTTGTTCTGCAGATTTGGACAAATGTCCCTGACGGACACCGCAGCGGGGGAGAAGACCCCCGCAAACAGCCCCTCCACAGTCCAGTCCCATGAAAGACCATCTACTGTCCAGACCCCCACTGATAGTCCGGCCCTCCGCTGACCATGAGTAACCCCACTGAAGTGAAGATCACAGTCAGCCAGTCGCCTAACGCCTCCTCAGAAAGTCAATCCTCTGAAGGCATCGGAGGCAGCAGATTCTCCCGTAGTGATGCGGGGAGCATACTCAGTCGAATAGAGCATACTCCACAACAGCCCCACAGTGGACAGACTAGCACCCAGGTTTATATGGGGTGATAGGATTTTAATACATGCATTCTGTTTTTTTTAAATCAGTTTTGTTGATAGATTTTAGAAATATTATAGTTCTAATAATTCATTTTGGAATGATTAAATGTAATGTATTGAACATCTAAGAATTCTGTATAAAATTAACTGTAATTTGGATTAGTTAATGCTGTTCTAATTAAACATTTAGAACATAACCAATTTCTAAACATTCTTCTGTCCTTATCATTTCATAACATTCTTCAGTATACAGTATACCTGTGAAATACAGAATGTTTATTTTTATTGTAAAATAATGAACTTGGTAATTGTAAAGAACTGTTAATTCGTTGTTTTATTGTCTTTTTATAAGTTATATATTCTTGTAGAATGCCTTTCGGTGTTAGAGTAATGATTAGGTGTCTAAAGACACAGTAGGTGGCAGTGTATTCTGGGAATGGAGCCTTCGTGTGTCTGTGAGGGAGGGACGGGGTGTGTGTGTGGAATGGTGGTGGGTTGGAGGTAACCCTTACGGGTAAAAACCTGCTGATCGATCTCATTCTCTGTCACGCATACTTTCTGCCTCACACACACACACACACAGAGCGACACACGCAGGAGGCGTTTTTCTCCCTCTCCATCAGAAACAACTGACGACCACGCAGGAGAGCTGCATCTTCTGTTTAGGTAGTTATAGCTGGAGCGTATACAGCTACTAGCCTCTACTGCCTGCTTACATCTGTCAGCTGGCCTCCCAATACGTGGATCCTTTTGTGTCCGACTTCCATTGTGCCATCTATAGTGGGGGCTAAAGGAAGTCGCCGCCAGTGGACAAGATGAAAGAACACAGGGGCTGGGACCTCAAAGGCTTACTGAAGAGGAACTGGTTGCTGATTGCGACCATTGTGTCGGTGCTGTTAGGTAAGTGAAAGTGAAGCCCCCCCTAACCCTTTTGTCTGCGCTCGGCTTAGTGTGAAGAAGCCCTGCTTGATGTCACACACTCCCGCGTAGCTGCCTGTCTGTCTCCACTCTCTCTCCTTGCTCTGTCAGTGCACCCTCCCCCTTTTCCCACTCCCTCTCTCCTTTTTGTCTATTTTGACACAATTTTAATCTCTCCTGATGTTTTCCACTGCTGCAGTCCAGGCTTTGAGTCATCCAGAAGCCTGTCTTGATCCTATAAGGATGTGTAGGGCTGGGGGACTGGCTGATGAGAATTGTAAAATATATATATATATATATATATATATATATATTTATCCTTTATTTAACTAGGCAAGTCAGTTAAGAACAAATTCTTATTTACAATGACGGCCTAGCCTGGCCAAACCCGGACGACGCTATGCGCCGCCCTATGGGAGTAGTAATGTGCATGCATGGGTGTATTTGTTGTGTGTGCATAATGTTGCCTTGTGCATGCTGCGTGTGTGTGCACCTGTGTGTGCATGCAGCTGTGAGGATGTTCAAAGATGGATGCGAACAGTGTGTGTGTGTGTGACTGTGGCTGGTCATACTGTTTGTTTCTGTGTGACTGTTCATTATATGGATGTGCACAGCAGTCTCTGCCACTGCTACGCTGATGCCCACTCTCCTACAGAGACAGGGTTCCCTGCACTGTTGTATGCTGTGCTGCCTCCCAGAGCATGTCTCACTGCCTCAGTCAAACGGAACTAGAGTGAACTGACCCACTCCACTGGCTCCTTCAGTCAGTCAGTTATTCTGCATCAGTCCTTGCAATTTTGAATCCCTTGGGACGCCCCCCCCCCCCCCCCCCCCCAAAGTTGAAAAGTTGGTTATGGTTAAGGTTATGATAAGGATAGGTGTTAAGTTTAGGGTTTAAGGTAGGGACGTACCAAGGATTCCATATAGCAGGGTTTCCCAAACTTGGTCCTGCCCACCGTAATGCACAATTTCACACTGTCTTCTGACGCTGCCTGCGACCTGTTGTTTTGTAAAAAACAGCCCTCTGATTTTTAGGGCCTGTCACTGAATTGTCCTGCCCTGTAACCATTTTGTTGTGTTTGCTTGGTTGGACATTTATGATTTTATGGACTAAATGGACTTTGGCTCAGTGGCAGTATTGTGTTTTAAAGGCTGTCAAACCATTAAATGATAAATGCTGCTTTTGAAGGGCCCTCCACAAGGATAATGCAATTTCTGCTTATGCAGTTAGCCACTGGGGACATATGTCATTTCAACGTCTATTCCACGTTGGTTCAATGTAATTTCATTGAAATTACGTGGGAACAACGTTGATCCAACCAGGGTGTGCACAGTGGGTATTTTCAGAATGTAAACCCATAAACCTGACCAAATAGATAACCTATTCCTATTTTTATTTTACTTTCTTGGAAAAAAACATTGTAATTTACAATAACATTGTAACAGTTGCCATGGAGAGGAGAGTTAGTAGAGCCAATAACCCTTATGCATATTCCATGATCGAACACACTTTCTACCGGTGTGGCGATTTCCGGTCAGTCTAGATGTTATCGACGATATAACGTTACTACCACTATGTCGCCGTTTTTTCACTAGGTGTCTTCAGGACTTGCCTCAAATTAATATTAATGATGTACATCGAATTGTTAAATCAGCCTCCGAGACTCCAGCTAGCAAGAATGAAAAGGGGTTCCAGATGTATATAGGAAGCTACATAGACAACTATGAAGGTGAGTACCAAGTCAGTGACAGATGTAACGTCGGCTAGCTACAATCATTAGCTAGCTAATTTAACTATTAACTGTAACTAGCTAGTTACTTCGTAAAATGATGTAACGTTGACAGAATCTACCTGAGAATGTGTGTATTTTCGTTAGCTTGGTTAAGTTATGCTTGCTAGCTAAAAAATAATTTTTATTCATGTCCTCTACACAGTATTTAACAAAGATACATTGACAGGGGAGAGAGATCACCGTGAGGGCTGCCTGTCACAGGTCCATGAGGAAGAGTGAAAAGCTGCACAGCATGAGAGCAGGGAAAGGTTATAGATAGCTACTAGGGACCTTGTTAAACATCTCCTGTGAGACACTGTCATCATGGTCAAAATGTGTTGGAGACAGTGTCAACTTTTAATCGTATCGGTAGATAGATATTAATGATGGGTCCCAATCCCAATTTAGAATTGGTAAAGATCTTTATTTGGTAAAGATCTGTTGATGCATTGTTTGGTATTGTGTTACTGAGACACAATCTATTCCTGTATAGTTAAAATGAGCCCCTAGTTAGTTATTGTTATTTATGGGCTGCATCATTCTTGTTTCTCACTTCAGTCTTTCATCACACTTATCTTCACAGATGGTGTTAAAGCACTCCGTACCAGTGATAGTGGTCCAAACCACTGCTCCTGTGTTGCAGGAAGTGCTATGTGCAATCATCTGGTGGCCCTTCTTTACCAGACAGCGCACTACTTTCAACTAAACATTCTTTCTGCACCACCAGTTCAAAGCAGCACAGAAACAGAACAGTGTTGGCACAAGCCAAGAACACTTGTGAGTCTATCAATATCCATAAAAAAATGCACCTGAAAAGTATTCAGCCTATGTAACAGTAAATCCTTGTTAATTAAGGTGTGAAGCCAGGTCCGGTTTGATGGGATAGAGTTCCGTAAACCTACTAACTCGTGTGCTGATGGAATAAGTTAAGTTGGAGGTTCCTAGAATGGAAACATTTTAGAAAGCATTTTCTTGTGATTGTTTTTGTATCCAGATGATAAGCCTAAACAGGGCGTCTACGATGTAATGACAAATGTTTGGGACAAAGACTGGGGGGAAATCTATAAATCTGTATATTTTAATTCATTTTATTCGAACTTTTGGGCTTGTGCGGTTTATGGAAAAGTTACTTGAGTCTTTGTCATAGGAATCTCTCCAACCTGATGTTAAGGTTTTAACATGTTTTGCAGAAGTTCTCTCTACAAAGTGCTCAATGGATACATGCCTGACATGGACCTTCTCCGCGTCTCAGAAGCGTATGACAACTTTTCTCCACTTACTGCCACTCTTGTGACAACAATGGAAATGTCAGCTGACGTGCCCCTGGTTGAGTCCGCCTTTGGGCCAGTGCAAGCCGGCAGTGTTCTGTCCTATCAGCTTCCACAGCCAAAGACCCGTGAAATTGTGATGATTGCCGATGCCCCTTCTCCACCAAAACTTCCATTAGATGGCTACAGGCTTCTGTCTTCCCAGTGTGCTTACGTCCTTAGCCATCAGGAGCAGTTCCACCTCAAGGCATTAGAGACAACCTACGAGATGTCACACAAAGTCGAGGTTGCTACAAGGGAGCAGAGCAGTAGCCCGGAATGGGATCAGCTCAGGAAAATGAGAATAAAATCCTCTCGTTTCCTAAAGGTTTGCCATGTCCGGGGAGAGACCTCAGCTGACCACCTAGCTGAGCGGATGTTCAAGGGATCTGGTATGCAGACCATGGAGATGAAGAGGGGGCTAGCCATGGAGCCAGTGGCTGTACAGAAGTACTGCACACTGAAGAATGTTAACTTCTTTCCGTGTGGCTTCGTAGTGCACCCAGATGCTCCGTGGTTAGGATCCTCTCCAGATGGAATCATATATGATCCCAGTGTGAGACCACATTTTGGACTCTTAAGAGGTCAAGTGCCCAAATGTACCAAGTATTGTTGACTGCCCTTACCTGAAGATACAGAATGGAGAGCTGAAGTTGAAGAGATATCATGCTTACTACTGGCAGGTGCAAGGTCAATTCCTTCTCACTTTGTCATCTGTGCACAGGAGGACATCCTAGTTGAAAGGATTTCTAAAGATCTACAGGTTTCAAAAACTAAGAGAGAAGGTTGACCACTTCTATTTTTACCACTACTTGCAGAAGTGTCTCTCGCACCTGAATGGATCCCCTGCATGGGTGCCAAGTTGAGTGGTTTTATGAAAAATAAGTTATTGATGTTCTTGTGAAGAAATCTACAGTAGAATAGATTTGTTAAAAAAATATATATTTCTGCAAATGTTCAACGGTTCATTTAAACAATTACACATCTCTAACATTGTATTCAATCTTGCATTCCGGCTATTCTGTGTTTACTTGATTTCTTTCCTCCACCCCTATTACTCATTGCCTAATTAAAGCCAATACAAGCTCCACACAAACTGATATTCACTACAACACAAATGATTGATACATGTCGTAGATTAACAAATTATTATTTTGCTGCTAGCAAATAAACACATGTTCATTTACACTGGTTTGGCCCATGCTCTGACTAAAGGTCTGTTTTGATAGTTGACCAACAGGCACGCCACTGCAAGTAATTGGTTGATGCTGCCTGAGATGGTTTGTGTCAAACAGCGTGTGCTCCTTTACTCTATGGATCATTCTTTCAACATGTACTCTCAGCCTGGCAATGGATTGGGTCTCTCTAACCTCATGCGCTGGCATCTGTGTGCGTCTTGACAGAAAGGCTGGCCGGTAGACCTTGCACGGAACAATGTAATCTACGAGAAAGCCCTTATCCACCATAAAGGCCATGTCAGGAGTGAGTAAGGAAATAATTCCAGACTACTTGAAGATATCCTTGTCACTCACAGATCCAGCATACAAAGATGACACAAAAGTGACAGCTCCATGTGGTGACATTCCCAACATGTCCTTAAAGGTACAGTGTGACTTGTAGGAAGAAAACACCTCACTCTGCAGTAGTAGTGAAGATGTTGTCTGGCAGTGGAGTTCAGTGCAGTCCATCACTACCTGGGTGTCTGGATAGTCCTTGAACTCCGGTGGCAGGTGGGCTTTGATGGTTTCCTTGGGGATCCATATCCGTGCTGATCCAAGCAGACAGTAGAGGAAGTTGGCCTAAGAGATGATAATCCGGCTCACTGTCGATTGGTGAATGCTGAACCGATGGGCTAAATCCTTCTGCTTCAGACCCAGAGACAGATGAGTCATAAACAAGAAGAACTCGTTGATTGATGGCAGTCTGAACGTAAAGAAACCCATTTTAGTACAATAGTCCTTATATTCGGTCCATAACAACAAGTAAATAATGTTTAACAATTACAGTAAGATCATATAATGTACTCTTTAAGTATTTAATGAAGTTGTCCCTTCCCGGTTTTCTTGGAGTAACAATTGTTTCAGATGGATTGGTGCTTGTGATTCTTATAAACTTGGTCTCTGCTGCCCGCTCAATCAAGTGCCAGAAGGCCATCGGGTGGGTGGGTGTAGCTTGCAAATCTAAAGATGGACCCAGAGTATTTGAATACGAAAAAAGCTCATTACTGTTATTACCTATCTTCTCTAAGCCCTAGCACTAGACATGACCTATCTGCTATTGTAGCCTGTTTTCTTGTTACTGCAATTCGTACTGTAATTCACAGCAGCAAATTTGTTTTAAAATGTTCCGTTATTTAATCTGGAAAGTGGACTAAGAACCAAATCTTATTTGAAGCAACGACCTGGGAGCATTTTTGGGGGTTAACTGAAAACTAGTGTAAAGACAATATACATCCAATGTGCCTACTTAGGCTAATATATGCTAGCCTAATTTTAAATAACAATGAACATGTACTTAAAGTTAAGATGGACTTTGGGATAATATAATTAATAGTAAATAATAAGCAATAGTAATGCTGGATAATAATTATTGTACCCTGTGTAAAAACGTACAGTATATCCTCGTCAGAACCAGCAAATCGCTGTAGACCAAAGCCGCGTTGGGTGATCAGTTTCTCCAGCTTGGCTCAAAGCTCCTCAATTTCTCTTACGTGCTCATGGTTTGCCATTAGGGCCATTTCCAGGGCTGCGGGTTCAGGGACTGCACAGTAATCATGGGTCTGGACCGGATCAGAGACTGCACAGTCCATAGGCAGTGCACCTTGTTCTTCACCCCCCTCAGTCGGAGCAGGAGGTTTCAGTCTTTCCCAAACACCAGGTCTCTTTTGAATGTGCCATTTCCACGTGAAGACAGTATGAACAACACCTCTTTTTAGGTATTGTCGCCCCCCCCCCAATTTTCCCTCAACAAAGTCACTTTCGACGAAACGTGTACTACACACCTTTGTGTGTTTGGTGACAGTAAAGTTGTCACGACGTAGTGCCACCAACCACCTTTTTCTGAGCTCTACATCGGGAAACTATGGAAGCTCACAATAACATTACATTTGGAAGACACTGAAAAGAGGCACTGAACAATGTTCATTAGCACCTCCTTCGCCTAAGATTGAGTGTTCTGATTGAACCTTGATTGTTAATGAATTTCATCCTCAAAATTGCAGAATATTACTTACATTAACAACTCTATTCTTTAGAAAGTGTCATGGAATCTTGAGTGACCACAGAGAGTCAACACCTCATTTGGATTACATACTGAGATGGGCACTCTGTCAGTCTGTAATTTGGTTGGTTTGCCATGTAATGCCTTAAACAGACACACAGTTCTGCCATGAGATGTCACACTGTAATGGAAAACTAATGGTAATTATTTGTATTATTAACAGTAAAATAATTGCTGTATTTCGAATGGCACTGTAATTCCACTCCACAGAAAACAGTACCGTACCCTATTGTTGGAGTGCCAAAAACCTTTTGACCCCTAGTGGGTGCATGGTATTTTAAATGAGCATTTTTGTCATTTCCTTTTGGTCTGTTTTGCCATGTAGTTGCTGCTTGTTTGGAAGCCTTTGTAACGCCTCTAGAAGTGCAAATATTTATTAATATGCTGCAATGATTGGAAGCACTTTACCTAGCAGCCCAACCTGGTCTCAGAGCATTTCTTATTATTCTGTACGTAAATTCGAGACACTCCATATGTTACGTTTTTGTATAGTTATATAACACAGATGGCTACCAAAAGGCAAAAACGAAAGGAGGGTGGTTGGTCGGGGTGGAAGGATGGGCGTATAATGCAAACGTCAAGAATGATAAAATTATAAAGTTGTCCATGATGAGATGCGAACTCGCAACCTACAGGTTGCTAGACTTTTGCGTTATATGTTTGAGCTATTTTCAAATCTCATCACGGACAACTTTATAATTTTAGCTAATTAGCAACTTTTCAACTATTTAATACTTTTTAGCTACTTTGCAACTATACTGAACAAAAATATAAACGCAACATGTAAAGTGTTGGTCCCATGTTTCATGAGCTGAAATAAAAGATCCCAGAAATGTTCCACATGCACAAAAAGCTTATTTATCTAAAATGTTGTGCACAAATTTGTTTACAACCCTGTTCGTGAGCATTTCTCCTTTGCCAAGATAATCCATCCACCTGACAGGTGTGGCATATCAAGAAGCTGATTAAACAGCATGATCATTACACAGGTGCACCTTGTGCTGGGGACAATAAAAGGCCAAATTTTGAGGGAGAGTACAATTGGCATGCTGACTGCAGGAATGTCCACCAGAGCTGTTGCCAGAGAATGTAATGTTTATTTTTCTATCAAAAGCCGCCTCCACCGTTGTCTTAGAGAATTTGTCAGTACGTCCAACCGGCTTCACAACCGCAGACCACATGCAACCACGCTAGCCCAGTACCGCCACATCTGGCTTCTTAACCTGCGAGATTGTCTGAGATCATTATGGACAGCTAATGAAACTGAGGAGTATTTCTGTCTGTAATTAAACCATTTTGTGGGGGAAAACTAATTCTGTTTGGCTGGGCCTGGCTCCCCAGTGGAAGGGCATATGCCCAAAATGCTCTGAGACCAGGTTGCTGAGCAGCCAACCTGCTTGCACTAATCCCATATAATTACAGTAAAATACTGTGAAATACAAACCGCTCTCCTCAATGAATTTCATTAATTCATCCATTCATTCTGATTACAGTAGCATTTACACAGTACTTGCTTCAATACCATATTTGTATTACAGTAGGTGTACTGTAATATGAAATACATATTTTTACTTGCCACAGAGCTGCCTGTAAGCTACTGTCAAAATCACGGTAACGGCTTTACAGTGCACATAAAAGTTCACTACTACACCATGTGGCCTCTGTTGCTGGCCATGCTTACTCTCTAGTAGCATGGCAGCCCTTCCATGCCAGTTCTGTACTTAAGATATTACATGGGCGGGATTGTTGGACTACGTCTTGTATGTTTAATTCATAACATAAGTAATTTAGCTTTGCCAATAACTGTCCTATTGTGGCATGCTGCAAGATTTTACTCTCCATAGGCCCTGTATTCATAAATAGTCTGACGAGGAGTGCTGATCTAGGATCTGGTCCCCTCCATATCCATATACTCTTATTATCTAAAATACAAAACTGATCCTAGCACACATACTCTGTGAATACAGACCCAGATCTCAATAAATGTGCCGACTCATCCCATTTTGAAGGAATCACGTTATTTTACATAAATTACCAGATAGAAATTGCATCACAAAATGGTAATTACTTTAGCAATAAGGCCTGAGGAGGTGTGGTATATGGCCAATATACCACGGCTAAGGGCTGTTCTTATGGAGCCCTTACAACCTTGCCACCATTACCACAATCACCACCACCATTATCAACTTACCTGGTAAAATAAATAAATAACATTTTTGTTTTTTTACTACCACAGCCACCTCCGGTGTGGAACAACTTCTGTACAGTATATCATGAGAGGGTTTATTTTGAATTAGGAATGATGTAACCTATTGAGTTACAATTCGCTGTGTCACCACTTTTCCCAACCTTTCACAGGGTTGTTTTATGGTGGCTTGTAGTGGTTGATGACACACAGGGTGGGGAGGATGGAAGTGGATCAGCGTAACGTTTATGGGCGAACCCCCCCCCCCCCCATAAACGTTACATACAGTGTATTTCACAATGTCACAACCTTAAACCCATGTCATGAAACCCTGTGCAAAGCAAAAGTTATGTAACACCTTGCCCATAAACTAAAAACGAGAAAGTCACACAGTCATAATACTGTGGTAGCCTACTTGGCAGCTCTTAAATAATAGCGATGCTTACATTTTAATTTGACATGGCATGCAGGTCAAACACCAATGTTGTTTCTTTTGTCATCATTATATCTCCCTCTCTCCCACTACATTTCCACAGTGAAAATCCTTCATATTCAGTGAATGGGTAGTGTGGGAACTGGGAACTAAACTTGTGATGTATTGAACAAACCTTGTACTGAACTAACCTTCGTAAACTAACCTTGTTCAACTCTCTCTCTCTGTCTCGTTCTCTCAGGGATAGGCCTTGGTGTGTTGGTTAGGGAATATGCCTCCCTTTCCCACCTCGATAAGCAGTATTTTGGATTCCCGGGAGATATCCTGATGCGGATGCTCAAGCTGGTCATCCTGCCCCTCATCATCTCCAGCATGATAACAGGTAACTTGGGATGAATTGTATCTCAACAGCTCTATTTCAGTCACTCTGCACTATGCTTAATGAAGGGGGCCATCAGAGAATGTGTACAGATATCTTAGTCAAAGACAACTAAAATAGTCCTAGTCATTGAGAGGACTTGTTGACAGACATGCTTCCTTTGGGTGACCAGGTCTTGTTTGTGTTCACAGGAGTGGCCGCCCTGGATTCGGATGTTTCCGGAAAGATAGGTTTGAGGGCTGTGGTTTATTACTTAACCACCACCATCATTGCAGTCATTTTGGGTGAGTTAAAAGTGCCTGATCTCACTCCCTTTGAATGACATTTGACTATTGAATGATGGGGAACATGTTTTTCAGGTATTGCATTGGTGATAACCATCAAACCTGGTGTCTCTCAGAAGGCAGAAAACATCGACAGGACAGAGATCACACAAAACGTCAACACCGTCGACACACTACTGGATCTTGTCAGGTGACAGCTTCCAGTGTTTCCCCTATAATTATTTTCAGCAGCGGTGGCAAAGTTAGTTTGAGGGAGGGGTGGCCGAACCGAACCAATTTAGCAGTCAAATAAATGAATATGATAATTAAGTTGATATAATTTCTATAAAATGCCCATTCTACATCAGTCAGAGATGCAGTGAGTAACATTTGGCTCACATTGTTGTCATCTCAACATTTGTCCTATTCGATCCACAGAAACATGTTTCCTGAAAACATAGTGCAGGCTTGTTTCCAACAGGTAAGAGTCTTTGTCTGATTTGTACATTCAAGCTTAAGGTCACTAGCCTGGTCCCAGATCTGTTTGTGCTGCCTTGTCAACTCTGATGAGAATCGTCAAGACGGCACAAACAAATCTTGGGGCAGGCTATACAATCACTGCTCTTTGAGGACAAAACATGGTTTACATTCAAATGTAACCATGTCAAATGTTACTATTTTAATTCAACCAGTACAAGACAACGCGCAAAGAGTTGGAACCCTCTAAAGTGAAGGAGAACACTACAACCACAATGTTCCCTTCTTTCTCTACCACTGTCATGGCAACCATTTTCCCCCCAGAGGTAGGTGTTACTGTTTATTCGCCTGTGTGTCAAGAGCTGTGACTTGATAGGATCGAAGCTGGCAAGCCCGGTCTTCTTTTCTTACTTGTTTAGAGTTCATCCGATGGCTATCTGTCCAATTACAATATTTTGTGGTATGAAAATGTGTCCATGTCAGTCTTTTTTTCAGATGAGCCTTGGTGCGTTTACACATGGCTACCCACATCAAGTGTGATGGCTATGACCACACAGTACTTCACCTGTGGATTTTTTGACCAAAATCTATTTATATTTTTATACTTGCTTCCTTATTTCTCCTCTCTGTAGAACATCACCAAGGACTATATAATAGTTGGGTCATATTCTGATGGGCTCAACGTGCTGGGCCTCATTGTGTTCTGTGTGGCGTTTGGCCTCGTCATCGGCAAGATGGGTGAAAGGGGACGCATCCTGCTGGAGTTCTTTGATGCTTTAAATGAGGCCACCATGAGGCTAGTTCAGATTATCATGTGGTATGTAACTACAGGCCACCATGAGGCTAGTTCAGATTATCATGTGGTATGTAACTACAGGCCACCATGAGGCTAGTTCAGATTATCATGTGGTATGTAACTACAGGTCACCATGAGGCTAGTTCAGATTATCATGTGGTATGTAACTACAGGCCACCATGAGGCTAGTTCAGATTATCATGTGGTATGTGGAGCGGCCGGGTAGCCTAGTGGTTAGAGCGTTGGACTAGTAACCGAAATCTGTCGTTCTGCCCCTGAACAGGCAGTTAACCCACTGTTCCTAGGCCGTCATTGAAAATAAGAATTTGTTCTTAACTGACTTGCCTAGTTAAATAAAGGTAAATAAATACATGTAACCATGAGGCCACCATGAGGCTAGTTCAGATTATCATGTGGTATGTAAATACAGGCCACCACGAGGCTAGTCCAGATTATCATATGGTATGTATTGCTGAGTTCACATGCTAGTCGGAACTTGGACATTTCCGATTTGCGAACTGGTTGAAACACAACCAGTGTTTTCTAGTTTCGACTAGCATGTGAACGCGGCATAAGTACCTTGTAGTCTACAGGCTATCTTTACTAATACACCTTTTTTTTATCTTAAAATTCACCCTCCATCTCACTTAGCTACACTACAAATGTTTAGAATCTTGTAGTTCACATTATCTATTTTCTATGCTATTATATGAATGTACTGTAGTATTCAATGCTAATCCAGTGGAGGAGGTGATGGTGTAAATGTGGATAGCATTAACATAACCATTGTTATTATTACAGCTATATGCCAGTGGGGATACTCTTCCTCATTGCTGCCAAGATCATCGAGGTAGAAGACTGGGAGATCTTCAGGAAGTTGGGCATGTACATGGTGACAGTTTTGAGTGGGTGAGCCTAAACCAGCATTCTCTCTCTCCACAACATTGGTAGATGTTGGTATAATTTCATTATTCCAATATGTTTTCATTAATTGAATTCACTTAGTCTATTTTATGAGAATTTGTAAGATTCTTATTTGCATAAAATAGACGGAGACCAGTCTTATCAAAATTAGATAATAGTATTTATTCTCGGAGCGCGCTGCCATGTAACCACGAACAACAGTTTATATACAAAATTTGACGTCATTGGTTCTAGAATGAATCTCCTCCTCTCGACCAAGACAAAGCAGGTTTAAAAGTTAATTCCGACCTACTAGCGCACACACGACACACAATATAACTGAATTAACTCTTGATCCCTCACCATTATCCATCACCACTTAGCTGACAGTTCCAGCTAATGCAAAACCTAAGAAAACACAGTCTTTATCTGAACATTCCAGTGCTAAGTTGAGTCGGTTCAACCATAGGTTAATTACCCTTTCTGCTTACTTAAAAAAATAAACACTTCCAATCTTCTCCAACCTGGCTGGAATGGTATTTATTTTATTTAATTACCCCGTTTCAGGCTCCACAATCCACTTATGAATTCATATTGTTAATCAGATATAATAAAACAGAGTATAAGTTTACTTAGTTACAGTTCTATTTGAAATGGGGATATTGTTTAGTCATTTATTCATACAACTCCTAACAGTAGATTTATAGCTGTCATTAGGGTCCAGTATTCTTGTAAAGATACTGTAAAATGTCATCTCTGTCCTGGCACAGATAAGAACCAAGGACATTTAAAACGGCTTAACCTGCAGATGTGATAATGAGGCCTTTAGCGGACACCTGTCCAACCATTAATTTTCCGGACAGAATTATGCTTCTGCGTGAACAGGAAAATGATTTTCTCCAGAGTCTAGTGGGGGGGAACGCTGTCCTTGTGTGTCCTAAATAGCACTCTGTTCCCTATATAGTGCACTACTGTTGACCAGAGGCCTATGTGCCGTGGTCAGAGTAGTGGACTACTTGATACCCAGCCCTGTTTATTCTTTTATTATAACCTGGAAAAGAGCCCTAGTTAACCCCCAGTGATTAGTCAGCTATTTCTTACAGTGAGCCAAAATCAAACACTTTTTTGTAATGTTTTACTTTTCTCCTCAGCCTAGCTATCCATTCTACTGTTTTTTTGCCGCTGATCTACTTTGTCATTGTGAGGAAGAACCCGTATACCTTTGCCTTGGGGATGGCTCAGGCACTGGTCACTGCTCTCATGATCTCTTCCAGGTAAGCCTCGGTCACTATTGGGGATCATAGAATATGTTGTGTATAGCAAAGCATAGCAGTAAACGCTGACATATCTATTTATTTATCCATTAATGTAATACATCTATTTATCCAATCCATCCATCTGTCCGTTATTCCATCCATCTATCCACCTACCTGTCCAATTATCCATCCATCCTTCTTTAACCTAAATGCTACCTCCCTCTAGCTCTGCCACCCTGCCTGTCACCTTCCGCTGTGCCGAAGAGAACCTCCGGATCGACAAGAGGATCACCCGCTTCGTGTTGCCCGTGGGCGCCACCATCAACATGGACGGTACAGCTCTCTACGAGGCTGTCGCTGCCATCTTCATTGCCCAGCTCAACAACTATGATCTTGACGTGGGTCAGATTGTCACTATCAGGCAAGTCCCCAACACCTTGGGTTGACAGGGGATTGTGTATTTCGATGTACTCATTTTGGGCAGGTGAAAGTGTCATGGCATATTTCTAACCAGACGGAAAGTCTTTGGCGGCCTCAGACTTCAGAATGGGTACGCCACCGAGTGATGTAAGGAAAAATGTATTTGTGCGTGACAAAACAGACTTCACACTGGAAGCTCAATCATGAAATATGTCATGGCAGTATGTATGTTAGTATCATGTATCAAGCATCAAGTTACTGACCTAATAATATAAAATAATTAAAATTGTAATGAGGGTAATTGACTGTTTCCTCTGATTTTAGTGTAACAGCAACAGTAGCCAGCATCGGAGCTGCCGGTGTACCTAACGCTGGTTTTGTTACCATGGTGATTGTGCTGACTGCCGTTGGACTACCGGCAAATGATGTCACTTTAATTATTGCTGTGGATTGGCTGCTGTGAGTAATACCTTGTTGGGTGAAATATTGTCAAGAGAAAATATTGTTTTAGTGATTAATCCAATGGTGTGACATTTTAAATGTAGACTCAGCAATAGAACATCACCATACACAGTGAAGACAACAAAAACATAAATCTGCCAAGACTACCACTACTTTCTCTTCCCCTTAAACATTGCCCAGGAGGGACGGTCTTGGCAGGTTACGTTTTGTTGAAGTTTACAGTATCTTTAACTGATTATCAACGGACAATGTTCACTCGCCATTTCAGAGACCGCTTCCGCACCATGATCAACGTGCTGGGAGATGCCTACGGAGCTGGCATCGTTCAGAAGCTGTCCAGGCGGGAGCTGGAGAGGATGGACGGCACCTCGGACGTGACTAACCCCTTCGCCCTGGGGACCACGCTGGACAACGAGGAGTGTGAGAAGAAGTCCTACGTCAACGGCGGCTTCACCGTCGACAAAACCGACGCCATCTCCTTCACCGAGACCTCCCAGTTTTAGGAGGAGGTGGGGGGGGGGGGGGGGCAAAGAAGTGCCAATGCTGCTAGATGTTTAGCCTGGTTCTGTTTGTAGCCTGGTTCTAGATCTGTGACCAACATTTCCTGTTGATGCAGGATTACTGCTGGAGGATTATTTTCCTGCTGCAGCACACTGGCTCAAATTAAGATCCTACATCTGTAGCAATATCAGCCACCACCATCTGTTCTATCTTGATTCTCTTTCCAGCACTGTCCCCGATGATCAGTATGTTTTTTTAACCACAAGTGGAAATCCTCAGCAGCCCTTAAAATGAGCTGGGCTGTATCTGAAATGACACCCTATTGCTTAACTAGTGCACTACTTTAGACCAGGGCCTATGTAGAGAATGAGGTGTCCTTTGGGATGAACCCATGCTCTCTTTTACCAAAAGAGCTTCCATTGTTATGTTGACATAGTGCCGACAATGTACACATTCACTTTTGAATGAATCAATACTTTTGCTATTGTTTTTACATAGAGGGAGCAAAGGAGACTACAAGAGCCAGAGCTTTTGAAATGCATACCTACAACGCGTGTGTGTAACTGAAATAATATATCGCCGGACTGAGCTGTGTATATGTACTGTGAAAGAGCATGGAAGAAGAACTATGTTCTTGATGTTCAATACACTGTATATTGCAAAGATTCAAACACTTTGTTTGCTCTTCAGAAGCAAATTATTTTTGTGTGACTTATTTCGTTTTGTTCATTTTTGTTCTGGGGGGGGGGGGGTCAGATACAAAAAAACAATCAAAGAAATCCATACAAAGACAACCCCAACCCATTCCCCCCCCTTAGTCTCCACCCACCTGCCCGCATTCTCCCTCCCCACTCAGAAACCATGCCTCCCACTCCATCTAGCCCTTCTCCCGAAGAAAGCATGCCTCCCATCAGTCCCCCCCCCCATCCCCCAACAACATCCAGAGACCCCAGTACCACCCCTTCCCGTGGGCCTGAAAGCGGAAAAAAAGTTTTAAAATAAATATATATAATTGGTTTGTATGTGTGGCGCTTTAGCTGAGATTGTTCTTTACATAGTCAAGTATATTTGTTGGTGAAAGTTAATGTTCTTAAGCTTTACAAAATGTGCCAAACATCTTATTCATTAATTCATTAACTTTATATCATTAATCCATGTAATTTTATTGCATGAAGCAATATTACAAATATATACAGTGGGAAACTTGTGATGAACATAGACCTGCTGAACGTCTTTTTCAAGTGACCAATAGCCTTTAAGAAAGTAGAGTTGATGGGCACACTAACGACGTTTGAGTTATGAATTGAATTGAATACTGTGAAATATTTTCTTAATGAATTGCTAAAGAGGATGACTTTTTAATAAGGATGGTCTTGACAATAAAGGCTTTCTGATAACGAATGCTAACTTTAAACGCTTCATGTTTGTTTGTCAGAGAAACAAAGAATTGTGGGGCTTCTGAGGCAATGTTTTGGAAGACCCAGCAGTAGAATCCAGGAATTCAATTGAATGCAGTTAGTACATCTTCCAACATCAACCATGAAACCTTAGTTAGATACAAAGCCTTCCAAACAGCTCATTATGTAATAACTTTATGTAGCCTTACTTTGGGCCAGCAGGTAGCCTAGTGGTTAGAGCGTTGGGCCAGTAACCAAAAGTTTGCTGAATTGAATCCCTGAGCTGACCAGGTAAAAAAATCTGTCATTCTGCCCCTAGACAAGGCAGTTAACCCACTGTCCCCCGGTAGGCCGTCATTGTAAATAAGAATTTGTTCTTAACTGACTTGCCTTGTTAAAGGGTAAACTTGAGAGAGATGAGCCTTAATATAAAAAAAAATTCATCCCTTGAGGCATGGGATTATTGAAACTGCCTCTTCATTTTACAGCTCATTGCAATCTGACCTCTACGACTTGTTTTTGCTCTATAACAGAGGCATATGGGCCTAATTTGAGGTAGTAGACAACGTTATTATAGAACATCTCTCAACTTGGTGACTTATTGAGTATAGGAAAGCAAGTCAAGGGCGATGTAACCAACATTTGATTGATCAGATGTGGCTCAAAATAAAGCTTGTGAATCCGGTTCTTCTGTACATTTCAAAAGCACATTATGATGAGAACAACAATCAATGGCTAAAGTGTGTACAGTTCACAAATGACTTCAGTATATGAATCAACATGTACTAGATGTAAGCTAATAAAGAAAAATATAACTTGGGCGTTTCTCTTTTTGAGTGGTTTTGGAAATGGTTGAGAATGCAGAATTAGAGTTGTGGACATTCCTGCTTTCATTTACTTGTTTCTCCCTGTCCAGCATCTGACCATTGGATGTGCATCCTTTGGTTACTGTACAACCTTGTTTTTATCTACAAGAACGACTTGGCAAACCATTTGAAATACTGCAGTCACTGCATTATACCACAGGTTGCGGTTTTGGATCCTCTAGACTAGCAATAGAACGGTCATAGCTTAGGAAGGCACAGTGATGGAACAGAATGTTCCTGAAGCAGGCAGTCAGTGCATTAATATATAATCACCTAACCGGCTATTTCCCCTGAGTGATGTTAGAGCGCAAAGAGCACTATCGACCTACCCATGATTCCCCTTTAATGTCTTTCCACCGACGCACCCGAGGACTCCACAAAGTCAGCCCGTTTGCTGGCTACAGGCCAGAGGCTCATCCAGGAAGGTGCGACATGACAACGTTCAGATAGATATACATTGTGTCGAGCAGATATTCTTCTTTGTCATGGAGAATAGGCAACCCAGTCCGCTCTACATGTTACAGTTCTATCTGCAGGTTTCACTCTCCTGAACACACCCAAGAGTAACAATATGATGTTACTGTACCATAGCTTATATTTTCAAATACTGTACATTCAATATAGGGTGAGAAATTCATGATTTCTTTTTGTTAGATAACACAAAACGATTTATTCACACAAAATGACCATGTCCACAGAACATGACTATAATGACATACATTTCTATGGTTTCTGCCTCAATTCAATACCATAAATAAACATACAAAATGACTAATAACATTAGCGTTAATATGAGATGCTTTGAATTCTGGTAAATCTCTTCAATAGCCACCGTATGACTTAATACTTAATTTCAGCTAACCGTAACACACACACACAGAGTGAATTATGACATCATTATCGTATGAAATCAATGCCGAAATGAACCGGACACTTTGGCTTCTTCACTGGTTGTATAGAAGATAAAGCTTCAAGTTGTTGAGTGAACGGCACCCCTGGAAATAAGGCAGGTAAATCCAATCAAAATCCCTGGAACGTCAACTTTGATTGAAATATTTCTAGACGGGCCTTCTACTGTCATTCAATACAGAAATGTAAAGGTATTCAAATATGGATCAATACCAATGCAGATCAAGGCCGGGGATTCTACTGTGTTATCATAATTGTGATACAATACTGTCATGGTAATTCATGTTCGGAAGAAGAAGAGATTTGTTTGAATACACTGTGACACGCCAGTGCAGCGAGGCTATCTGACTATTCCCTCTTACCTTCCCAGGCCGTTCCCCACTGACTCCCTAGGGTGGGCATCGGTTAGGGGAGATGGACCTCCGGGCTAGGACCTCGTCTATCTCGGAGTCTGTGGCCCCCTGAGGACCAACCAATACATTAGCACTGAGTTCTCACACATACACATCACTAGCTTAATCCCAGTTGGTTTATGATACAGTAACTTGTCATTGACAATAAAAAACAGACCTGTCTTACTACATCACACTATAGCCAAAGAGAAAGGAGAGAGAGAGAGAGGAGGGTCAGGGGGAGAGGGAGCAGTGGAGTCTGCATATTACTTTCTGTCATTCTGCTGGAGTTCCAGTTCCCTATGGATCGATTCTGCATTTCTATCTGGTCTATTCCCCTATCTACGGCAGCCAGACACGTCACACAACTTTTAGGGAATTGCTAATACTAAAATTATTTTTGAATGAGGGTGATGTGAGCCGAGGATGAGGCAAGTTATAACATGGTCAAAACATTAGCTTCCAAACAAAGTGTAGGGATCAGGCATGACTGCAACCCTGGGTTCAAATACTAGGCTCTACTTTTAGCTTTCGTTCTAGTCTGTCTGGAGTGGCAGCTGGGCGGGGTTGGCCATTTTACAACTATTTCTATTGCTTCCATTGTGCCAGGCAAGCTCAATGAAGCTGACAGGAAACGGCAGTAACTGGTCAATTTAAGTTACTGTTCAATCTTGTCAAGGTTAAATTGCTGGTGTGATTGCTGTCATGGTTTCCAACGCAACCACTGCAGATGAACGCAACATGTGTCTTACTCACACGGGCAAGTCTGTGCACCGCTCTAGGGGTGGTAAGGAGTCCTCGGACGCGGTGTTGGACCTCCTCCCACATGCCCTGGGAGCTGGGGCGTGACCTGTCCATAGAGATAAGAGACAAGGATCAGGACAGGGTCAGGCCTGAACCAACTGAGATGGAGGACATTTGTCAATGGCATTACGCTCCTTATAGGAGCCAAGAGCTTACATCAAGATCATTCAAGTAAGCTCAACATACCCATTTTGTCTCGAGCTTTCCCTGTAGGAGTGCCAAAGCATGGAATGGCTGGGTGTAGCGGTGGAGGATCTCCCCATGTTAACCAGGGAACACCGTTGGCTTGGACCTGGTGGGTAGTCCAGGAGATTGTCTGTGTCAGAGGACAGGGACTGTGGGAGACGAGGAGAGGAGTCGTTGGTCAGGGTGGGTCTGGCCATGACAGGGGAGAGGTGGGGTGTAGGGGAGTGTCCAGTCCCAAGCCAGGGGTCGCTTTTCTAAGGACAGGAGGAGAAGAGTAGAGCAAAGCAGGGGGTAAAAAAACAACAGTAAAATAAAATAAAAACTATTTGATTCAGTTGTGTCCAAAGCCTGAAATTATCCTATCATTTTCCAAACGGAATGAATGGTTGGTTTTATTTAGAGCTAGTGTCCAACGGTGGATGGATTGATGAGATGAGTTCAATGTCCTATTTCCTTCATCAACAAAGTTGCACCACTGAATGTGAATGTCATCATCTCAATGATGTTATGCCCAGTACAGGGAATCATTACCACATGACTGGGTAGGGTCGAGGATAAAACCACAGCTGGGAATATTCTTCAGTTCAAATAACAGAATGCTGTTCTCTGCCAACTGCTGTCTATAATGCCATACATACACGCACACACATACACGCACACACATACAGTCATGGGCATGCACACGCAACATCTCCCTCTGCAACTGGATCCTGGACTTCCTGACGGGCCGCCCCCAGGTGGTAAGGTAGCAACACATCTGCCACACTGATCCTGGGGTGGCAGGGTAGCCTAGTGGTTAGAGCGTTGGACTAGTAACCGGAAGGTTGCAAGTTCAAATCCCCGAGCTGATAAGGTCTGTCGTTCTGCCCCTGAAAGGCAGTTAACCCACTGTTCCTAGGCCATCATTGAAAATGTGTTCTTAACTGACTCCCTAGTTAAATAAAGCTTAAATAAATCCTCAACACAGGGGCCCCTCAGGGGTGCGTGCTTAGTCCCCTCCTGTACTCCCTGTTCACTCATGACTGCACAGCCAGGCACGACTCCAACGCCATCATTAAGTTTGCCAATGACACAACAGGGTCAACGACAAGACAGCCTATAGGGAGGACAACAACCTCTCCCTCAACGCGATCAAGACAAAGGAGATGATTGTGGACTACAGGAAAAGGAGGACCGATGCACCGATTCTCATTGACGGGTTGTAGTGGAACAGGTTGAGAGCTTCAAGTTCTTTGGTGTCCACATCACCAAGAAACTATCATGGTCCAAGCACACCATGACAGTCGTGAATCGGGCACGACAAAACCTATTCCTCCTCAGGAGACTGAAAAGATTTGGCAAAAAAGCTACTGGTTGCAATTGGTATGGCAACTACTCAGCCTCCTACCACAAGGTCCAGTACTTCACCGGGGCCAAGCTTCCTGCCATCCAGGACCTCAGTACCAGGCGGTGTCAGAGGAAGGCCCTAAAAATTGTCAAAGACTCCAGCCATTTATTCATAGACTGTTCTCTCTGCTACTGCACGGAAAGCAGTCTCGCTATTGTTATTTTACTGCTGCTCTTTAATTACTTGTCACTTTTATTTCTTATTCTTATCCCTATTTTTGTTCAACTGCACTGTTGGTTACCCATAAAAAATAAATCCTTATGAGAGCTAAGAGTTTATTCGATGGAGAAGGCTCCTATTTTGAAGACAATATGCTCAAATCTTTTCACATTAACTCTATACAAAAGTGTGTAAGTAAGCATTTCACTTAAGGTGAAATATTGTATTCGGCGCATGTGACTAATACAATTTGATTTGACACACACACACACACACAAATACAACTATGTATGAACTTGTTGCTGACTCGCTGTCATGACATAGCAGATGTCATACTGTCATTTGTCACCATGACAGTTCACACCACTAGATGTAAAATATACTTACATGACGGGGTAAAAACTCCTCATCTATATCCCAGCTGGAACCCAAACTGAGCTGTGCCAGCCGCCCCATATTTCCATGACAACCGTCCATCTGGTTGGCTTTGCACGGGGAGAGGGAGCGTGATCTGGGCATCACTGGTGCCCGCCAGGCACCGTCCCAATCTCCTCTCCGGTGTCCCTTTCGGGACCTTTTAGTGCGTTTCTTTGGCACTACTGTCCTCTGTGATTGAATGAGTGAATGAGCAAAGAATTATTCCATATGCTCAGTGTTTCTCAATCTTAGACCTTGGTCCAATGGGAATAAGTGGTTGAAAAAAAGTCCTGCACATTATCCTACAATGGGTTAGCCTGGTCCCATATCATGGTGACCATAGGAGTTACGAAAGCACAAAAAGATCTGGGAACAGGCTAATAGAGAAACGTTAACATTAAGTGGAAGTCTATGGAGAGTGCTAATGACGTAAACTGAAAGCATTACCATTGGAGACCTGAGATGGGTGCTGTTGACCTCTGCGTTCGCAGAGCACTCACTGATGGTTGTTCTGGTGGAGAACTCTAACCTTGGAGCAATGCCCTGGGAAAGATGAGCGTGAGTAGATCATTTGAATGGATACTGGCCCAATTCACTAGTTTGAAGAGCAGTTTAATGCATCAACGTAAATTGTATCCTCTCTGTGCAGGTACGCTGCCTCTGTATTGTCCTAATCGGACCTATCAATCAGTGTCTAGTGAACCATCGCCGTCTCATACATCTCACTGAAACAGGACTACAGCCTGGTTCTCCATAGTGATGGTGTAAGCTCTCTCCTACTTACAGGGAAGCTAATGGAGCGTGTCATGAGAACCTCTCTGTCCACTCCAGAGAAGGATGGAACCAATTTGGGCTCTGGAAATAGGAAGCGTCTGGCGTCTTCCTCAAAGCAGGCCAGGGCCTCCCCCACTGCAGCAAAGCACACAGAGGTCAATCACTGCAGTCCTGTGTGGCTCAGAAAGTAAGAACACACCGCAAAGATCATGGGTTAATTTCTTGCAGGGGTCACGTATACTAAAATGTATGCGCCCAATGTACTGCAAGTTGTTTTGGATAAAAAGCAGCTGCTACATTTGTATTTATTTTTTATTTAACCTTTATTTAACCAGGTAGGCAAGTTGAGAACAAGTTCTCATTTACAATTGCGACTTGGCTACATGGCATATATGCTACAATGCTTCCCAACTCCGGTCCTGTAGTACCCCGAACCGCACACATTTTTGTTGTAGCCCCGGACAAAAAACACCTGAATTAACTCATTGAGGGCCTGATGATTAGTTGACAAATTAAATGAACTGTTTTTTTTCTTCTGGGGCCTCAATAAACATGTGTACTGTTGGGGGTACATGATGACTGGGGTGGGGACCACTGTATTAGACTGTGCCTGTATCATGTTAAAGTTAAACTCTTAGCTTACAAATTTGGACCAAAGTCACTTCTAAACATTTTGAAGATTACTGCACCTGGGGGGATCAACTGTACCAATTCAACTTTGACCGTTTCATCTGGTGGGGGGGAAATAAGCAAACACACAGTCGTTGAATATGAGCATACAACATTGTAGTAGCAAAATTAATCAAATAGGCCTACAGCAGTGGAGGCTGGTGGAAGGAGCAATAGGAGGACGGGCTCATCGTAATGGCTGGAATGAAATTAATGGAACAGAGTCAAACGTGGTTTCTGTTTGATACCGTTCCATTTATTCCATTCCAGCCATTACAATCAGCCCATCCTCCTATAGCTCCCCCCACCAGCCTCCACTGGCCAACAGGTATATCAAATATAACATACATTCCAGCATCTCTGCAACATCTCCTGGGTCAACAGCATAGTGGAACACCTGGATGTGAACAGAAACTGAACAAATCTCATTTAGAAAATCTTGTTCATTCCCATTTTAGAATTGATCTGTTACTAGTTTATAGAACCGCTGCATGGTGTCAACCTCCTGGCATCCAAGAGTGCTACAGGGAATTTAGGCTTTTGTTCCAGCCCTGCTCTAAGTCAATGAATCATACCCCCAGATGAAAAGCTGATTAGTTTATACTGTGCAAGAGCTGGGGTAGAACAAAAACCTACACTCCTGATAGCTCGTCAGGAGAGGGGTTAGGCCATACTTGGTTTGGAATCACCAAGAAGAGACGCGTCACATTAACCCACTTTCTCAAATCTCATCTTCTCTCGAAACAGGAGAGGGAAGACAGGGGGGAGACACACAGACTTGCGGTATTGGCTCATGAAGCACACACTGAGGTAGATGTCATCCTTGGCTGGCAAATGCACACCAGGGCATGATACCTGAAATGTAATTAATAACTGGTTATGGTGTCATGAACAACACCGGCTTTGCAGATACACGTTCACCATGTTTAATGTAGCGATTTAATGTAGCAAGATCCAAATTGGGGCTTGAACCAACAATTCTCCGATGATGACCATCTGTGGTGCCATAAAAGCTCTGGCCTCATAGCATAGGCAGTAGTATCAATACACTCAAGGCTACATAATAACTGCAAATCAAAATTATATAGCCTGGCAAAATCAAACAGTGGGTGGATCCCACAAATATATCACCGAATGTCATCACTGTTATGTATAGATCTTGCATGAAAGCTTACAAACTAAAGTCAGCTAGATATGCATGTGTTTGAACAGAGACAGTTGAGTTAAGTCTCAAGACAGCCAATTTATATGCACCACTGTACACGACGCTCCACAAGTAAACTACTACCTGGGAAGCAGGTCGCTAGCTGGTTGCATTAACAAAAATGTCTTACCGCTCTAAACTGTAAGTCAACTACCACTTTCATTGCTTTCCGATACATTAATTTCAACAGTTTGAAGGTGACGCTATTCGTTTGATGCTAGCTAGCTATTAATTTAGCAGCACAGGTCAGCGTCATGTGTTTCCATGGCGTCTGAAACTTCCGGTTTCAACCAAATTATTTTAGGTGCATTATCTTTCCTTGGCCACAAGAGGGTAGTAGGCACTACTGTATACTACTAGAGCAGTGATTATCCTGTAGAATGACCAAATATTTTATTTTAACCCTTTTTTACATTGGGATTTTTTTTTTGCCCATTTATTTTAACCCTTATTTTACATTGGGATATTTCTTTTTTAGACCAGAGGAAAGAGTGCCTCCTACTGGCCCTCCAACACCACTTCCAGCAGCATCTGGTCTCCCATCCAGGGACTGACCTGTGTAATAAGTCATTTTTACATATGGAGAATATTTTTATTTCAGTAATACCAGTCTGCTGTGTAAGTATTTTTTTTAAAACATTTTAATGAAACAAGGCTTGCTGCAGAGCATCAAGAATAGGTCTGAAGGTAGAACTGCAGATATGTACGACTTGTTCACTTAATATAAGCACTCCAAGTAAAATATCTTCCATTAAATAAAGCTGAAAACAGAAATTTTATGTTATTTAAACATTGACTAAAAAAAGATGTATAATTCGGCAAAATAAATACAAAACTCACTAAATCAACCATTTTGCAATCGATAATTCGCATTAGGACACAGCTATGCTGCACTCATATTTAGGGGCGTCTTCCAACTGCAGTGTGTCCTGTCATCCCTGTACGTTCTACTGTTGGTCCTGTTCGTTGCCCGTTGTGTTCGGTGTGACCGTCTCTGCGTCTCTGTCAGATTCCTCCTCATCCTCCGTGGCTATGCCCTCCTGGCCCAGGGGAATGGCCCCTTTCCTTAGAGGCAAGACAGTGAAGAAGGCTTCCTGCCAGTTCCCTTTCTCCAGGTACACCAGTATGATCTCAAACACTGTGCCAGGGAACACACAAACACATAAATTCATAAATACAAATAAATCCTGAGCACATTAATTCTATCACATAAACTTCATATACAGAAGTATGTGGACACCCCTTCAAATAAGTGGATTTGGCCATTTCAGCCACACCCGTTATTGACGTGTATAAAATCGAGCACACAGCTATACAATCACCATAGACAAACATTGGCAGTAGAATGGCCTTATTGAAAAGCTGTGACTTTCAACATGGCACCGTCATAGGATGCCACCTTCCCAACAAGTCAGTTTCATAAAATGTTTTGCCCTGCTAGAGACGACCCGGTCAACTGTAAGCGCTGTTATTGTAAAGTGGAAACGTAAAAGAGCAACAACGGCTCAGCCGCGAAATGGTAGGCCACACAAGCTCAAAGAATGGGACAGCTGAGTGCTGAAGCGCGTAGCGCGTAAAAATCCTCTGTCCTCAGTTGCAACACTCACTACCGAGTTCCAAACTGCCTCTGGAAGCAACGTCGGCACAAGAACAGTTTGTTGGGAGCTTTATGAAATGGGTTTCCATGGCCGAACAGCCACACACAAGCCTAATTTCACCATGCGCAATGCCAAGAGTCGGCTGGAGTGGTGTAAAGGCTTGCCTCCGCTGAACTCTGGAGCACTGGAAACGCGTTCTCTGGAGTGATGAATCACGCTTCACCATCTGGCAGTCCCACGGACCAATCATAGTTTGGCAGATGCCAGGAGAACGCCACCTGCCTGAATGCATTTTGCCAACTGTAAAGTTTGGTGGAGGAGGAATAATGCTCTGGGGCTGTCTTTCATGGTTTGGGCTAGGCCCCTTAGTTCCAGTCCACATACCTTTGATCATGTAGTGGACCACTAATGCTCTGTAAAAAATCATTTCATAAGGGTCAATACCACATGACTAGGCCACAGTCAATGGAGTTGGTGTCATATCTTGACGGGTAAATCATTAGGATAGTTCCTCACCGTGGTTGACCGCCAGCACTTTGCGGCTATTCATCTTGACAAAGCTGTTCAGTGGGAGCTGTGCGTGGTCAATCCCCAGCTCCTGAGCCCGTTTAAAGGTGATGCCCTATAGGACAAGGTTAAAGGTCAGACCAACAACTGAGAAACATGGGACCTGAAGAGGGCTCCATTTAATTGTCTCAGATCTACGCGAAGTGTCTAGGGGTAGGGGGGCGATTTGGAACTGGACGTCTTGACTTCCTGGTCAACACACCCAATCTGTTAGATAAAATATTAATATTTTTGGTGTCCTGAGGCAATCGAACATATCTTCTAAATATTCTAGGTAATTGTGGTACAGACCTTGTGGTGGTTGTGGTCCACCAGGCCTCCGATGACATAGGCCTTGGTTTCATCCAGCTCTGTCAGCACATTGGGAGAGTCAGAGGTCAAGTACACCAGCTCCTCCTTGACCACCACCTCATGGTACGCCTCTGTTTTGACCGTTATATCCTGCCCCGGACACACACACAGAAGGTACCAGGTGTTAATGTAATTTTCAGCCTTTCCCTCTTCACCTATAGAAGTCCTACGGCCTAATGACCCCTTACTCTTCCTCCAGTTATACAGCTCTTTAACCACCCAGATTACATCCCTCAGTAGTGGGATATTCAAATGGGTTAAATCGCCCCCAAATATAATGGGTTGGCATCTGATGGAATGTGTTTGGGAGAGGCGTTGACTTGTGAATGCATTCAGTTGCACCCAGCACTCAAAACACAGACTAGATATGTTGTCCCACTAGACAAGATTCTTGCCTACCTTTCACCAGAAGTTTAAATATGGAAACTCTCACTAGACATTGAGGATTACATTACTCCCTATCGGTATATACGCAAACGCAGTGCATCACGCGCAGCGTACCTGTGAAAAACACACCGCTCTGTATTTCCCTTGGTCATTTCAACATGCATTGCCTGTGTGCGTATTCAAACTAACAGACTTTGTACACTCACCTTCCAGTTAACCCATCCTTCATCAGTCTTATCCATGTTTTGCTTCAGCTGTCCACCAAGGCTGGTTAAATAAAACTAGGAGAAGAGAGAAAATACACCACTTGAGTCTTGAATCACTTGACTTCAGTGGAGGTTGATGCTGCAGGGGATGACGATGATGGCAATGTCCTGTGGGGCAGGTAGACTGACCTGAACAGGGTGCGCCGCTCGTCTGTTAACTGAATAACATCTCTGGATTTGTTTATGGAGCTTCCTAACATCCTACACAGGGGAGACAATACATAAACACAGGATTCAATACTGTGACTTTCTTGTATTTACATGGAACGTTGCAGACAAACAGAAATGTCATGATTCTTTACTCTACATGTCTGAGATTAATGTCTGTTCTACATAATATTTTTCTATCAGGACATTCCACAAAATTGTGCCCTACTGACCACAGGGGCCCTGACAGCCTACCTTAAACATCATGAGGTTATCGAAGCTGCAGTCTATCACCAGTCTCAGGGGGCTACTGGGTGTCACCTCTTTCCTCAAACGCTTCCGGCCCACAAACTCCCCTCCCTCCTCCCCCTGGTTCTTCCTCTCAAGGCTCCTCTTCTGCCTCTTCTCCTTTCGCTTCTGCCTGGGTAGCACACCAAAAACAAGAAGTTATTCAAATGGAAGGATTTCATGACACTATAAAAGATCAGACAATATTTTCATTTCACCTTTATTTACCCAGGCAGACCAGTTGAGAACAAATTCTCATTTACAACTGCGACCTGGCCAAGATAAAGCAAAGCAGTGCGACACAAACAGAGTTACACATGGAATAAACAAAAAGTACAGTCAATAACAAAATATAAAAAAATCTATATACAATGTGTGCAAATTAAGTGAGATTAGGGAGGTAAGGCAATAAATAGCACGTAGTGGCGAACTACTTTCAATTTAGAAATTAAGCACTGGAGTGATAGATGTGCAGAAGATGAATGTGCAAGTAGAGATACTGGGGTACAAAGAGGGGGGGGACAATGTGGGGATGAGGTAGATGGATGGTCTATTTACAGATGGGCTATGTACAGGTGCAATGATCTGTGAGCTGCTCTGACAGATGGTGCTTAAAGTTAGTGAGGGAGATATGATTCTCCAGCTTCAGTGTATTTTTACAATTCATTCCAGTCATTGGCAGCAGAGAACTGGAAGGAAAGGCAGGCCAAAGGAGGAATTGGCTTTGGGGGTGACCAGTGAAATATAAAGCTGCTGGAGCGCATGCTACGGGTGGGGGATGCTATGGTGACCAGTGAGCTGAGATAAGGTGGGGCTTTACCTAGAATAGACTTATAGATGACCTGGAGCCAGTGGGTTTGGCAATGAATATGAAGCGAGGGCCAGCCAAAGAGAGCATACAAGTTGCAGTGGTGGATAGAATGAGGCTTTGGTGACAAAACATATGGCACTGATAGACTGCATCCAATTTGCTGAGTAGAGTGTTGGAGGCCATTTTGTAAATGACATCGCCGAAGTCAAGGATCGGTAGGATGGTCAGTTTTAAGAGGGTATGTATGGCAGCATGAGTGAAGGATGCTTTGTTGCGAAATAGGAAACCTATTTTTACATTTTGGATTGGATATGCTTAATGGGAGTCTGGAAGGAGAGTTTACTGTCTAACCAGACACCTAGGTATTTGTAATTGTCCACATATTCTAAGTCAGAACCGTCCAGAGTAGTGATGCTGGACAGGCGGGCAGGGATCGGTTGAAGAGCATGCATTTAGTTTTACTTGCATTTAAAAGCTGTTGGAGGCCACGGAAGGAGAGTTGTATGGCATTGAAGCTCGTCTGGAGGTTAGTTAACACAGTGTCCAAAGAAGGGCCAGAAGTATACAGAATGGTGTCGTCCAAGTAGAGGTGGATCAGAGAATCACCAGCAGCAAGAGCGACATCATTGAGGTATACAGAGAAAAGAGTTGGCCCGAGAATTGAATCCTGTGGCACCCCCATAGAGACTGCCAGAGGTCCGGACAACAGGCCCTCTGATTTGACACACTGAACTCTGAGAAGTAGTTGGTGAACCAGGGGAGGCAGTCATTTGAGAAACCAAGGCTGTTGAGTCTGCCAATAAGAATATGGTGATTGACAAAGCCGAAAGCCTTGGCCAGGTTGATGAATACAGCTGCACAGTATTGTCTATTATCGATGGCGGTTATGATATCGTTTAGGACCTTGAGCGTGGCTGAGGTGCACCCATGACCAGCTCGGAAACCAGATTGCATAGCGGAGAAGTTACCGTGGGATTCGAAATGGTCGGTGATCTGTTTGTTAACTTGGCTTTCAAAAACCTTAGAAAAACAGGATAGGATAGATAAAGGTCTGTAACACCTTTGGTCTAGAGTGTCTCCCCCTTTGAAGAGGGGGATGACCGCGGCAGCTTTCCAATCTTTGGGAATCTCAGATGATACAAGACGTTGAACAGGGGGTTGCAACAATTGCGGCGGATAATCTTAGAAAGAAAGGGTTCAGATTGTCTAGCCCAGCTGATTTGTAGGGGTAAAGATTTTGAAGCTCTTTCAAAACATCAGCTATCTGGATTTGGGTGAAGGAGAAATGGGGGAGGCTTGGGCAAGTGGCTGTGGGTGGTGCAGATCTGTTGACCGGGGTAGTTGTAGCCAGGTGGAAAGCATGGCAAGCCGTAGAAAAATGCTTATTGAATTTCTCAATTATCGTGGATTTATCAGTGGTTACAGTGTTTCCTAGCCTCAGTGCAGTGGGCAGCTGGGAGGAGGTGCTCTTATTCTCCATCAACTTTTAGTGTCCCAGAACATTATGGAGTTTGTGCTACAGGATGCAAATGTCTGTGATAATTTCAATACGACATGATCATACACAACAAGGCACTTCCTGCTTACGAAAATCAACATTAAAAATGTATCATGTGGGCATGCTTCAAGGCACAACTTGCCATAAGTCAATAGTGGCAATCTATGTAGAGTTGAATTCTGTTGTTGTTAATTTTTGTAAGCAGTATGATGATGTCTTACTGTTAAGTCAATAATTGGTCACTATGTACATAATCACAAAGAAGTAGCCTAAGTGAATGCATCAGGGGAAGTTTTTATTGAAAACATTACTTAACACTTAAAACAGTAACGTATACCTAGTTAGCTACTTACTTACGAAGGTTCCTCTCCTCCTCCCATTTCTGGTGCCTCATAAGCTTCTTTCTCTGTTTTTTTGAAAGAGTCTCGGTTTCTCCATTATTAGCACTGCTCTGTCCATCCTTATTCTCAGCGGCACTGGCAACATCATTCTTCTCATTTGACGGTGTTAAATATTCGCTGGACATTGGTCGTGTGTTTTTACTTCTGTTGCAAACAGCCTGGTTGTCGCTACTACTAGCTAGCTAGTGTTCAAATGCACGTACTACTGGGAAAGTAAAGCTTACCAACCACATGCATATAATAATTCACACACACATTTGCTAACTAATGGTTTAATTTTTTTAACTACCCTATAAAAACATAATACATTGGCTAAATGTTCCCTGTCAGTCGGGCCATTCCACATGTACCTTTTTCCGTTGTTCCACAATGTATCCTCACCGTTTTCCGCAAAGTCGCACAATTTATGACGCTCTGCCTCTAGACAAAGATCTAGGTTCAATCTATCTATGCACACTATGGTGGTAGAAATGAAAGTAAAACTTCTAAAACTAGTTTAACTTGTTTCAGTTGCAACGAGAGAGGAGATATTGAACAACATGAAAATCTTCACTGTTCTCCTTTGTTTAATTCCATATGCAGGTAAATTAGAACATATATTATGTTATTAATATTATTATTTTCTGTTTACCCTTTATGCTATCTTTCATCCCTGTTGTGGCGGTTCACAACCTCCCTATTAGTGTTGAGCGATTGTTTTTTTAGGTCGGTTTGTTGATTATTAAAAAATATATATCATGGTTTTCGATTTAAAAAAACATAAAATGCATTATAAAATGGAGCATTTAAATGAAAATAATGAACATTCAATTGCCAAAACATTGGGTAGACATCAATAGTAAAATATAAAAGGACTATGAAATAATACAATATTTATTTTGTGTATATTACTAGTTTTTCTTTGGTGACTTTATTATTTGTCATTCCTTAAAGTAATCAACTCTGCTCAGACAGTAACAGTCACCCAGCCAGGCTATCTAACATGATGTCCTCCCCATACCATAGTTATCCTATTTAACTAGCCTGCCTAATTATGCTGCAGAGTTGTCTAAAGAAATCATTTGACTAGTTCTTCAAAGTAGATAAATCATACTTTCACGAACTGTCTCTGTCCTTCTCATCGTTGTGTTGTGCACATTCCTCTTTCAGGTGGTCTGTGTGTATCGCTAACCTTACGTCCAAAGATCATTATATAGTAACATAATTATATATCATTATATAATGACGAGACGCTCATGTCTCCGCCCTAACAATGGGAGGCGTTGTCCCAAAGACGGGAAGGCAAGCGACAAGCTAGGTAGAAACCCATTGGGTTTATTTTGGACAGATTTTGCCGAGAGTGAAACCTCTCGCTTCGCCTCTTTCCTCTCTGATCCGTTTGAGCAGGAATGAACTGCCGCAATGAATTGTTTTTTATGGTTAATTACTACGTTTCTGCGCTGAACAAAAAATCTAAATGGATTTCAAGTAATTAATCCAACGTCGGTAAATTAGTAAATTAGGCCTACTTGTTTACTAACCATACAAAAAACTACCGAAATGAAATGTCGTTTAATCGCTCAGCACCATTCTATATTCTTCCCAGGTGTGCTAGGATTCCTACAGGTGCAATGGCTGCGCTGTCAACTGACAGATGAGTATGTATGGACAAATGCTGAGGGACACATTGAAAGTAATAACAGCTACAGAGATGCCGTGTTGCAGTTTGACAACTCTGGGAACAGCGCTTTGTTGTCTGACTCAATCACATTCCTTGTTGCAGGTGAGTCAGATCCGTGGAGCCTAAACTCAAAAACTATGTTTATTTTGTCATTACTTTACCCACCTATTACGCTGTGTGTTTTGCATTAGGGTTTATCCAGAGCGATTGATATGGTTTATACACTCTTAGCACCTTTTTTCTGTCTCTCCCTATAGGATAACCCTTTTTGGTTCCAGTTAGAACCCTTTCCCCAGAGGGTTCTACACAGAAGCCAAAAGAGTTGTATCTGGAACCAAAAAGGGTTCTCCTAGTCCTATGGCAGTGTTCACAAACCTTTTATGAGGAGTCAAGATCACTGCTCTGATTTAATTATATATATTTTTTAAACAAAATAACATTAACCTATAAACTGTTCTGTAGGCATTATGTTTGGGCTGTAGGACTAATATATGTGATCACAGCATATTAGCTCTATGCCTGGCCTGCCAATATTGTTATTCTTAGACCATATTATATTTAAAAACTCAAGCTTTGATAACAAAATAGATCAGTTGTTGTAGCACTTGCGTAGAAAGGGGGGGATCAAATCTAGACGTCAGTGATCTTCAAGGTCGGAAAGTCGGAGCTCATGAAAGATGCCCGAGGTTCCAACTTGAATTCCGAGTTAGATGACCTTTCAAAACTATTTTTTTCCCAGTAGGATCACTTTTTTCCCCCGACTTCCCAGTTGTCTTGAACACACTGAAATCTGACATTTCTGAGTTTCCAGTTCTTATGAACATGCCATTAGTCTAAGGAGAGGCCCCCGGGTACACTGAACAGAGCGGTGGGACACCGTCTTCCAACCAATGGCGAAACTGGAGTAGCACCACATCTGCCTCATGCACAAACTTCTGTCGTTCCTTTGACAAGAGAATGTGAAATATTCCTCGATATTAAAATAAACACGTGAGCTGCTAATAATAGTAAAAACGCAGGGCTATCGATACACTTGGCTACTCATACATTGTAGCGTGAGTGGAAGTACAGAGAATAGTTTGTTTTGTAATAGTGTTGATTAAAAACAGTGACAGTGCTGAATTAAACATTTAAAACCATGACCACAGAGACACTGTCAAAGAATTGGCCAGCGCAGTAGGCACACTCGATTTAGACACACATACCCGGTGTGACATTAAATGGTTAAAAATGGGAACATGTTGCTTACCCGGTGCGCAGGTCGTCTGAATCAATTGCACCTAATGCCTACAGCGGGGGAAAAAGGAGCGAAAGCCTTTATCGTTGGCTTCATCGTCGCCCTGTTGGCCACCACGGTCCTATGGGGGCAGCCAAAAAACCCTTTTGGATCCCTTTTTCAAAGAGTGTAGGGCTCTGGGATTATCCACACATTTTCTACCACAACAACCCTGAGTAAGAGAAACAACTTAGATACAAAGTCATTGTTTTTCTGCTACTTGTGTTTGTTGGAATTCTAACCCAGATGTATCTTCCCCAGCATCTAAGGTGGATATGAGGAAGTTTGTGGAGGGTCCGGTGGATCGACTGCAGTGTGACATCCACAGGTACAGCAAAGGGATGAGCCGTGTGCGCTGGCCAAGCCTGGGAGGAACGGGGCACGACATCTGGTTCACCTGCACACTGCGGCACACCGCAGGCCTCTTCAACATCACCTCCTTCCTCAGAGTCACCACGGCCACGACCATGTCGGCCCACCAGCCAGACTTCTTCAGCTGGCTCACCATCGGAGTTAAAGAAAAAATAAGCGCCTCAGGTATGGTGCAGACCAATGGATTTATTTTGTATTGTGGACATACACTGCTCAAAAAAATAAAGGGAACACTAAAATAACACATCCTAGATCTGAATGAATTAAATATTCTTATTAAATACTTTTTTCTTTACATAGTTGAATGTGCTGACAACAAAATCACACAAAAATTATCAATGGAAATCAAATGTATCAACCCATGGAGGTCTGGATCTGGAGTCACACTCAAAATTAAAGTGGAAAACCACACTACAGGCTGATCCAACATTGATGTAATGTCCTTAAAACAAGTCAAAATGAGGCTCAGAAGTGTGTGTGGCCTCCACGTGCCTGTATGACCTCCCTACAACGCCTGTGCATGCTCCTGATGAGGTGGCGGATGGTCTCCTGAGGGATCTCCTCCCAGACCTGGACTAAAGCATCCACCAACTCCTGGACAGTCTGTGGTGCAACGGATGGTGGTTGGTGGATGGAGCAAGACATGATGTCCCAGATGTGCTCAATTGGATTCAGGTCTGGGAAACGGACGGGCCAGTCCATAGTATCAATGCCTTCCTCTTGCAGGAACTGCTGACACACTCCAGCCACATGAGGTCTAGCATTGTCTTGCATTAGGAGCCAACCGCACCAGCATATGGTCTCACAAGGGGTCTGAGGATCTCATCTCGGTACCTAATGGCAGTCAGGCTACCTCTTGCAAGCACATGGAGGGCTGTGCGGCCCCCCAAAGAAATGCCACCCCACACCATGACTGACCCACCGCCAAACCGGTCATGCTGGAGGATGTTGCAGGCAGCAGAACGTTCTCCACGGTGTCTCCAGACTCTGTCACGTCTGTCACATTTGTGGCCTGCTGGAGGTCATTTTGCAGGGCTCTGGCAGTGCTCCTCCTTGCACAAAGGCGGAGGTAGCGGTCCTGCTGCTGTGTTGTTGCCCTCCTACGGCCTCCTCCACGTCTCCTGATGTACTGGCCTGTCTCCTGGTAGTGCCTCCATGCTCTGGACACTACGCTGACAGACACAGCAAACCTTCTTGCCACAGCTCGCATTGATGTGCCATCCTGGATGAGCTGCACTACCTGAGCCACTTGTGTGGGTTGTAGACTCCGTCTCATGCTACCACTAGAGTGAAAGCACTGCCAGCATTCAAAAGTGACCAAAACATCAGCCAGGAACCATAGGAACTGAGAAGTGGTCTGTGTTCACCACCTGCAGAACCACTCCTTTATTGGGGGTGTCTTGCTAATTGCCTATAATTTCCACCTGTTGTCTATTCAGCATGTGAAATGTATTGTCAATCAGTGTTGCTTCCTAAGTGGACAGTTACATTGTGTTGTTTAAGTGTTCCCTTAATTTTTTTGAGCAGTGTACATACAAATACAGCATACACTTTAACATATACTCATGTCTATGATTTTATACAGGTATGTATGGCAGTGGTCCAACCTAAGATCTGTCTGTGTACCTCTCCTCTATTGCCCTTACCTTCCTCACACTCTCCCTGTGTCCTGTCTTTATGTAGCTGTGATGGTGCTTATGACCCGCTCTCCATCCGTGCGGGTGGGTCTGCAGAAAGAGACGACCCTGCACTGTCAGTTTGCCGTGGACCACAAGGTCCCTCACCTTACAGTCGAGTGGCATTTTCAGCGGCGCGGAGGGCGCCGGACCAAGCTGTTCAGCTACTCCAGCCGCTCAGGTCAGACAGAGGGCAGCGGGGTGGCAGTGAAGGGCATTGCCGAGGGGGATGCCTCCCTGACTGTGCCCATCACCAAAGTGAGCAGTGAGGGGACGTACGTGTGTTCCGTCCGCGTACCCCCACTCAACGGGAGTGTGGACATCGCTCTGCACATCATAGGTGAGACCTCTAGGGGTATGAGTGAGGCAGCTCACTGTGTTGGGGTCAATTTAGTTTTCAATTCAGTAAAATCAGGAAGTGAATTGAAATCATTGAAAATGTCTTAATGACATGAGGAAGTGCAACTTTAAATAATCACACAGGTGCATGGCAGATACTAGATGCCCGTCTTTTGTGTTTCACTCTTCTCCTCCCTCAGAGCCTCCTGATGTTTCCTTGACCACAAAGGAGGAGCAGATCCCCAGCATAGTGTGTGAGGCTAATGGCTTTTACCCCTTGGATGTGGAGATTGACCTTTTCAAGGAGACTAGCAGTGGTCAACGGCCTGAGAAGCTGGGGAACATCTTGCACTCTAGTCACCTCCAACATCATGACAATACTCACTCTGTGGCAGCCTTCATCCGGCTGCGGCCCTCCCCTCAGGACTCGGGGTGCGCAATATATTCCTGTAGAGTGTCACACGTCTCCCTGCAAGGTCTGTACATCCACAAGAGCATTATCGGCCCAGGTGAGATCAATCAATCAATCAATCCAATGTATAAAGCCCTATACATCAGCACCAGTCACAAAATGATGCAAAATAAGTAAAAGCAAAAGATGGTCAGAAAAACAGCCTAGTTAGAAGACACCTACAGATGACTTAAACAGAGCAGGTTTTTAGAGGACATTTCTGTTCAAATGTTAGGAGTAGATCCTCTGTGTGAATGTAATACTATATTATATTTAACCTGTGATGAATCTTATCAGGCTGTTGGACTTGGATTCATCTGACCTTGCCTGGACTGGTATGCCTGATTTTTCTGATAATTTTCATAGGTGAGCCTTTCCTACTCTGTGGACATAATCATTGAGTCACTGCTAGAATGATTGATAGTTCACTCAAATTATAAAATATCCTTTTGGTTTCTTTAACCTGTAAACTTGTTCAATGGATTAGTGTTGATTAACTGTGAGGACAAATTATTTTCTTTCACAGCAGTAACAAGACGGCGTTATTTTTAACAAGACCGTACAAAGACGATAAAAGAAAGACGAAACAAGAAAGACTCCACCTCCTTGTCCCCCTTTTGCTGCTCAGTGGGTCAAATGTTTCTGGTAAGCTTCCTGAGCGGCATGACGGCTGAGTGATCCCATGGTGTTTATACTGTCGTACTATTGTTTGTACAGATGAATATGGTACCTTCAGGCATTTGGAAATTGCTCCCAAGGATGAACCAGACTTGTGGTCTGCAAAATAAATTCTTAGGTCTTTTTCTGAGGCTGATTTCTTTTGATTTTATAATAATGTCAAGCAAAGAGTGTCGTGGTAATTTCCTGTATTACTAAGTGAAAGGAGAGTTTACAAACCACACACAAGTCAGAGTTATACTTTAAACTTAATCTTTTAATAATATGAGCTTCACCATAGCCCTTTGACTCTCAGATCAATTCAGTGTCTAAATGAACAACTGAGATCTTTTATAGCAAAGATCCACCCCTATCAACTCACAATGACGAACCACAGGTCTTAGGAAAACTGCACAATGGAAGACTTTTACTTGAGAGAGGAGTATCCCATAGCCAGTGTCATGACGTTGGCCTCTTTGGGTATAGAAAGCCCATCCCCCTCTCCCTGCCTCCCTCTTGCCTCCTTCAACTAGGCTGCTGTGGTCAGAGGTCGTAAATTCCTGAGAAGACCTCATGGACACACAGTTATAGAGTAGTTTTTCATGGAGACAAAGGAAATCCTTCCACCTCACAGAACTTGAGGTACGAACAAATTTCATGTTCCGGAGAAAGTGTAAAAGATCGGTGAAGAATCCAGCTACGAACTGGTCCGTTTGTCACAACTTGCGAAGCACATGGGAGACGGTGTGGCCACATTACCATAATGCTGTTTATATAATAGCCCCAGATATAAGGTTTACATCGAATTGTTGTATAAGATGAATGAGTGAGTATGATACTGTTTACACAATTTTACAATGTGATTTTGGACTGTTTAATGAAGAAACTCAAAAAGGGAATTGGAGTTAACTAAATCAGAGGACCGCCCCTGAGCCCAGTTAGGGTCAGACATCCTGGGACAGCCCTTTTCTGCCATTCTGAATAAAACCCAACTTTGAGAAATTATCCCCAGACCGAGCTTACCTCAATTATGAGATGGCTAAAGGTTGCAAACCATTGCTGAATATTTTAACCATACCACATGGTTAAACTCTTAGACTATCGATACCGACAGAATGAGAACAAGTCTTTGATATTAATTACTAGTCTGCAGCTAGGAATTCGGTATCATTGAACGCGAAGAACGACAACCGCCGAAACATCCATCTTTAACGAATGTCACTTTGAACTATCCCCTCTAACCAAGACAGAGGGAGAGAGACGGACAATTCTACAAAAGAAAGACTTTTCACCAGCGATCAAGACGACACACTGAGCGTAAATATATTGATTCATTGCAATTTTTCCAGAATGATTGAGTGTTCATGTGTAAAGGATTAGCATTTAAATTGTTATAATTATTAACTCTGTAGTGACTTCTTAGTCGACCCCCACTTCTCCTTTTTCTAACAAGCCGCCATGCTGGTTCAGCCCACTAGGGCACATTTTCCTATCATTTCATGTAACCACATTTACCATGTTTGTTTGTTTGTTTGTTTGTTTATGAATTTCTGTGAATTACTTAGTTAGTAATAAATAAATTATTTAAGACAATTGATGTATGGATGACTCATAGTGAAGACTGGGTTCGTGCAGATAACCAACAATTTACGACGTTTGGAATGAGACTAACGTGAGTTAAAATAAATAAATCATTAATCAGAAGACTATCGATCAGATATGAAAATATCTGAAAGATTATATTGGGAAATTATAACTTTGTAATCTGAATACTTTCCTTGGTGCCCCGACTTCCTAGTTAATTACAGTTACATGATTATTCAGTTTAATCGCGTAATACTAATTACAGGAATCTTTTATAAAAACGAAGTCTTCAATTTAATGATAGTAAAGACACGACACCAGGCAGCATAAGCTATAAATTATCGTTCAGCCTGCTCGCTAAGACATGGTTGTACTTCTCGTTCTTCGTACTTCATATTACCAAAACATTACCTCATCCAATGACTTACAGTGCCTTGCGAAAGTATTCGGCCCCCTTGAACTTTGCGACCTTTTGCCACATTTCAGGCTTCAAACATAAAGATATAAAACTGTATTTTTTTGTGAAGAATCAACAACAAGTGGGACACAATCATGAAGTGGAATGACATTTATTGAATATTTCAAACTTGTTTAACAAATCAAAAACTGAAAAATTGGGCGTGCAAAATTATTCAGCCCCCTTAAGTTAATACTTTGTAGCGCCACCTTTTGCTGCGATTACAGCTGTAAGTCGCTTGGGGTATGTCTCTATCAGTTTTGCACATCGAGAGACTGACATTTTTTCCCATTCCTCCTTGCAAAACAGCTCGAGCTCAGTGAGGTTGGATGGAGAGCATTTGTTAACAGCAGTTTTCAGTTCTTTCCACAGATTCTCGATTGGATTCAGGTCTGGACTTTGACTTGGCCATTCTAACACCTGGATATGTTTATTTTTGAACCATTCCATTGTAGATTTTGCTTTATGTTTTGGATCATTGTCTTGTTGGAAGACAAATCTCCGTCCCAGTCTCAGGTCTTTTGCAGACTCCATCAGGTTTTCTTCCAGAATGGTCCTGTATTTGGCTCCATCCATCTTCCCATCAATTTTAACCATCTTCCCTGTCCCTGCTGAAGAAAAGCAGGCCCAAACCATGATGCTGCCACCACCATGTTTGACAGTGGGGATGGTGTGTTCAAGGTGATGAGCTGTGTTGCTTTTACTTTTTTGCTTTTGATCAGTCTATAATTTTAATGGTAGGTTTATTTGAACAGTGAGAGACAGAATAACAACAAAAAAATCCAGAAAAACGCATGTCAAAAATATTATAAATTGATTTTCATTTTAATGAGGGAAATAAGTATTTGACCCCTCTGCAAAACATGATTTAGTACTTGGTGGCAAAACTCTTGTTGGTAATCAGAGGTCAGATGTTTCTTGTAGTTGGCCACCAGGTTTGCACACATCTCAGGAGGGATTTTGTCCCACTCCTCTTTGCACATCTTCTCCAAGTCCATTAAGGTTGAGGCTGACGTTTGGCAACTCGAACCTTCAGCTCCCTCCACAGATTTTCTATGGGATTAAGGTCTGGACACTGGCTAGGCCACTCCAGGACCTTAATGTGCTTCTTCTTGAGCCACTCCTTTGTTGCCTTGGCTGTGTGTTTTGGGTCATTGTCATGCTGGAATACCCATTCACGACCCATTTTCAATGCCCTGGCTGAGGGAAGGAGGTTCTCACCCAAGATTTGATGGTACATGGCCCCGTCCATCGTCCCTCTGATGCGATGAAGTTGTCCTGTCCCCTTAGCAGAAAAACACCCTCAAAGCATAATGTTTCCATCTCCATGTTTGACGGTGGGGATGGTGTTCTTGGGGTCATAGGCAGCATTCCTCCTCCAAACACGGCGAGTTGAGTTGAAGCCAAAGAGCTCCATTTTGGTCTCATCTGACCACAACACTTTCACCCAGTTGTCCTCTGAATCATTCAGATGTTTATTGGCAAACTTCAGACGGGCATATATATGTGTTTTCTTGAGCAGGGGGACCTTGCGGGCACCGCCAGATTTCAGTCCTTCACAGCGTAGTGTGTTACCAACTGTTTTCTTGGTGACTATGGTCCCAGCTGCCTTGAGATCATTGACAAGATCCTCCCGTGTAGTTCAGGACTGATTCCTCACCGTTCTCATGATAATTTCAACTCCAGGAGGTGAGATCTTGCATGGAGCCCCAGGCAGTGGGAGATTGACAGTTATTTTGTGTTTCTTCCATTTGCGAATAATCGCACCAACTGTTGTCACCTTCTCACCAAGCTGCTTGGCGATGGTCTTGTAGCCCATTCCAGCCTTGTGTAGGTCTACAATCTTGTCCCTGACATCCTTGGAGAGCTCTTTGGTCTTGGCCATGGTAGAGAGTTTGGAATCTGATTGATTGCTTCTGTGGACAGGTGTCTTTTATACAGGTAACAAGCTGAGATTAGGAGCACTCCCTTTAAGAGTGTGCTCCTAACCTCAGCTCGTTACCCGTATAAAAGACACCTGGGAGCAAGAAATCTTTCTGATTGAGAGGGGGTCAAATACTTATTTCCCTCATTAAAATGCAAATCAATTGATAACATTTTTGACATGTGTTTTTCTGGATTTTTTTTGTTGTTATTCTGTCTCTTACTGTTCAAATAAACCTACCATTAAAATTATAGACTGATAATTTCTTTGTCAGTGGGCAAACGTACAAAATCAGCAGGGGATTAAATACTTTTTCCCCCCACTGTATACAATAATGAAATTATTCAATAAACGATTTATTTCTTTGTTTATTGAATATATTTGACGTTCACGTTTTTTGATTTGCCCTGTTTTTTCAGTGACATCGGTGTATTTAATTAAGTTGTATAACTTGTTACTTTACTGTTATTCCTCTCTTTCAGAGTTCACGATCATAACGTGTGGCTTCAGTTGTTGAAATGCGACACACTTTCATTGTTGCTATTGCTACGGCAACAATAATCAAAAGAACACAGTTTATGTGGAGCCAGTTGACAACAAGAAAAAGACTGCCTTTGCCTCTTTTGAGGAGCTGGAGTGAAGCCATTTTTGAGGAGTGGTCAAACCTTATTTTTGTCTGCTGTGTTAATTGTTTCAATTGTTAATTATGTTTTTATGTTTAGTAAGTCACCTGAGTCTCTCATCTCTGTACTGGAGCTGGTATAACTTAATGTACAAAGCACATTCAGCTTGTCAGTATGTCTATATGGTATAGTCTGTATCCATTCTCATGAGGAAAGTAAATAGCATTATAATTCAGGATAGGTAGTAACTGAATATATATGCTCAATTAAATAATATAATTACAAAGTTATAACACAATTTTAACAGTACATAACATACATAACAAGTATGTTGTTCATTGCAACAATATCAGTAGCTTGTCTCAAATATAGCATGAAGCAAAAAGTGTTACAACACATGTGCTGGTACCACTTTTTATAATATTTCTTAAGATCTTCAAAAATGAAATATGTTTGTATTCAACGTGTGCCTTGCACAAACGTGTGTGTCTGTATTCAGTATGGGACTGTCAAACTTCAGATTGACACCACCCACCTGTGCTTTTTTTTTGTCTAACGTTTGACTCCGCCCACATTGACCCGGCCCAGAACTGCACACTGCAGTCAGAGGTATTTGTTATTTTTAGATCAGCGTTTACAGTGGGTAGAGAAAACGGTAGCGGAGTACCAGGAAGAGAATGATCGGTTACGAAAAATGCTGCGGATCACGCAAGATAAACTATGTAGAATCGTTGCGTATGTAGCCTAATATTGGAGTAAACTTAATATTGGAGTAAGGACCATACATGTTCTGTTTAAAGGCGAATTGTCGCTTGAAGCCAAAACAGCCAAATACTCCATATAAATGTGAATAGTTTCTTAATTGCGGTACGATTCTATTAACAAAAATACCTCTTCTACGTCACTTTTGTTTTGAGCCGAAATCACCGGCCAGAGCGGGACTCCCGGCTCAGGCTTAGGAGGTAGCTGGTTACGAAACAAATGCAATCACTTTGGGTGATTTTATTTTACATGGCCGGTACCCCGGGTTGGCAGAGTTTGTTTATTTTACACCATTCCATAAACGTGTTGTTTAGCAACAAAACTGAGGCGTGCGGAACTATGGGGCAAAACAGACTGGGTTGGCTTAGAGATTGTTGACAACATGTAGCCTAAACTATATTTTGTCTGCAATGTTTATTGAAAACCAATATATTTGCACAATGATCAATTGTTGTCTCTCAAATACATAGTTGCGGTTGTTGGTTAGCTAGCTAGCGAATTTTAGCCATATTAGCATATACATGACAGTCAAAAAAAATTAAAACAAGACATGGCAGACATATTAAGAACAACATTTTTTTTAAAACTAGCTGAAACAAGACACCTACGATTCTCCACATGAAGGCTTTTTGTAATTGTTGCAAGCTATCTGGCCATCCAGAATCACGGCCTTCTGCCCCATTGAAGCACATCATTTTCGTGACGTTGTCAGCTAACCCGTCTATTGGTCTTTAAGCAAAATCTTCACCTACCCAGGTTACCGGTCCATGCAAAACGAACTTGCCCTTTTAAACAATGTTTACAGAAGACAGCCAATACAAATCTTAGGAAAAACAGTATTTATACTAATTAATTTCGCAGAATCATCACTGCATATACATTTCTAAATAGCTGCTAGTGTTGGCTCTCATTTGAGGGATAGTTTGACCCTCGTCCGTGTATTGTATTGAGGCCAGAGATATTTATAAGAGAGGCGCCCAGATTTTTTCATGCCACCCTGGTCTGAAAATGACAGCTGCATTCTAAGTCCCATTACCGACAGGCGCTTATGACAAACACTGGCACAATAACAAAGATATTGATCTGAATTAGGCAATCAATTGTGTGTCATCGTGATGACTATAAACTTTTATACTAACATCACCAATATGAGGTAAAAAAAACAATGTGTATTTCCTGTAATTCTTGTGTGGTTTATTAAATAATTCCACTCTGAAACCTTATAATTATAACTGTATGAAATTGATTAGAGTCATAAAATTATAATCTGATGATGTGTGTAGTTTTAGTCGGAATCAGGTTAAACAAGGTATCTGTACAGTGGAAAAACACAGACTGTCTGAGCAAGGCGTAGCTTAGGAGCTTGTGTGTGTGTGTCTAGTAAAATACAGAAGAACAATTGAAACTGGCTAGGCCTCTGAGAGACTTGGGAGAGGACAGGGAGTACTTCTCAAGGTCTCTCTAATCTCGGGGGAATGGAACTGTCGGCTGGGTAGTGATACAAAGTGGTGCGAACTGTGGAGAAGGATAAAACTCACCTACCGTTTGTGTGTATGTATGTGCGTAGGATATCTACTGTTTGTGTGGAAGTATGTGCGTAGGATATCTACTGTTTGTGTGTATGTATGTGCGTAGAATATCTACTGTTTGTGTGGAAGTATGTGCACAGCTATAAAATGGATGTCTTTGTATTCTTGACTTTAGAACGTTCTCTGAATAAACTGTACTAGCCTTTTGCATAAACTGAGTCTTTGTCGAATTATTATTATACCCATGGTCTTACAAACCTTGGGGATTAGTCAAAGCTATTGATTGTTATTATCATTAGGATTGAAAATTCTCTTCACAGTGGTGAAAATGTTACTCTGTGTAATGTAGTAACACCATGGGGAAAGTTGCGAAATATAAAATAATTAAATGTCAAAATAATTTACTCTCTCAATTTAGGATGATATTAAATCAAGCACACTCAGATTTTTTTTTACAACTATTACATATTTCTTACTACTGTAACTATAGACATAGTTTAAAAAAAATCCCTAACCACAATTTAACCAGGTGCTCTAGACTAGAGCTTCCATATGACTGTGCAGCAGGCTGAATGTTCAACATCCCTACTCCAATGCATTTCATTGGAGACATACATTGAATCTTCCTTTTGATTAACTGAGGGGAAAAGCATGAAATGGTCTAAGTACAATTTACACTTGTTTGCAATATGGTTTTGGAGACCTTGAACACAACTTAATTAGCATCCTAAAATGGCAACAAAAAAAAATACAAAAGATTTGAGCCAACTTTAAAAAAATTCCCTCCCATGATTCCATATTAGCTCAGGAAGTGTCGTAGTTCAGGTAAATGTGCAATGCAAAAATCATCTGTGGGCGCACAGTAAGTGTATCATTTGTATTTGATCAAATTTTGGGGTGATATGAATGTAGAGTTTCTAAGCTTTGTGGATTATTAAAGGTTACAGTGTCTGGACTTTTGGACACATTGACCGCAGTGTGTTCCATAGTAGGCATGAGAGCCCAAGCCCTATAGTGCTTGTGTGATCGAGAGGAAATACCTAGATATCTGCACCCAAGCATGTCTAAAGGCTGTATAGTTCATAGAGATCTATAATTCACGTGTTCTGTTTCATTCTGTGGTATATAGATAACGTCTGCTCCTCCTCTCCTCCCCTCCAGACTCCCTCCAGTCCTCTCTCGCTGTCTCTGAAGAGGAGATTCCCTCTGAGCAGCAGCACTGTAAGCAGGAGTGGAGCTCCAGTCTGGGGAAGGAAGAACCAGAGCCCACACAGATTAAAGAGGAACTCAGGACCAGTCAGGAGGAAGAGCAGCTTCAAGTGCTGGAGCCTGATATCATAGAGTTCATATTCACTCCTTCGTGTGTGAAAAGTGAATGTGATCAGGAGGACCCACATTGGTTCTTGACTCCTCCCCAAACTCAGACTGTGGAGAACAGAGAGAGTGACTCTAAACCAGTGAATCTCAAACCTTTTGGCACTGTGACTTACCTAAAGGGTCTCGACATTCCCTGTGACCCTCCAGATAATCAAAACAATACCTCCAGGCACCGCTCATCCTTAAGCAGCGACCCAGTAGGACTTGACAGAAGCCCACCATTGCATCCTAGCCCACTATTGGATCCCAGCTGCCCCAAAGTAAGAAAGCTGGACAAAAACGGAAAGAAATTAGAGCAAAGAGATCTTCTGTCAGAAGATGGGAGTAAAAAGGCAGGATGTGGACAACACTTTTAGGAAAGCAAAGCAACTCTGAATCGTTCATACTGTGGGTTTCAGATGAATAGCTGTGTGATGGATTTACTTGTGTAAAATGTTCTATGTGAATTATGTGAAAAAAGTTTGATATGATTTGAATGATGAGGTAATGATCAAAAATGAATACACAGTATTATGGGAATCAGGTGCGCTGTTAAAAGTCTGTTGACGTCTTCAAGCCTTAAGAAACTGGAATTCCTGGAATGTTTCTCAAGGTGATGAGAGAATGGTGTGATTGATGTTATTGATTAAAAAAAATGTAAGTGCTTTCCAGAAAAGATGTCCTTGCATTTGTCCAAGGGTATTTCTCATATAGTTTGACCAAGTGCTGCTCATTCATGATATTGTTTATTTTGGGAAGTAATGATTAACAGTAGACTTCTGATACGTGCATTGTGTATGAGCCCATACCGTGTTTTAAGTGCTCTGCAGTGTTTTTCCAGTCAATACTATCCAATGCTATTCTTCCTTTATCTTGTAGTTATGACTGGTACCTTGCAGAAAAAAACCATCCATATGGGGCACTGTGTTATGTTCATGGGCTCGCTACCCGCTGATGCAAACAGAAGAAGAAGACAATGCAGAAGTAAAAGTCAAAGAGGGTTTTTGTTTGTGACCACCATTCTTTCCTCTTTGATGAAGGCAAACTAGCTGAATTCCCAACTCTCAGTCGACTGAAACGTGTTTGGGGGCTGCCACATCCGCTCCAAGCTGTTGGAGTTAACAATAATCATCTGTGTTTCAATGCGTTTTCCAATCCAGTTCATGCAATAAATGATCATCACATTACTAATTAGAACCGTTTTCTCACTCATAGTTTATCAAAATGTGGATGGGTTTTACCTGGAAGGCACAGGCCAGCTTTAACTAAACCAGAGAATGCAGTTATAAGGATAAACACAGTATGCACTCATACACAATGCACTTAGGCATCGACTGTTAACTGGTTTGTACCTTGCAGTAAAACCCCAACCTTATGGGGTTGCTGCGAGGTAGTTTATGGACTCGCCACCCGCTGGTACTAAAGGAAGAAGAAGACAATAGAGAGTATCCACCCACGAAAACGCATTTTGGTGATGACATTGAACTTCCTTATGAAATATATGTTACCAAGCCAAATATGATTATTCGTGTTATTAGTCGTTCAGTGGGGTCTTTCTCTAACATATATTTATGCAATAAGGTCCGAGGGGGTGTGGAATATGCCAATATACCATAGCTAAGGACTGTTCGCGTGGAGTGCCTGGATACAGCCCTTAGTCAAGAGGTATATTCACCATATACCACAAACCCCGGAGGTGCCTTATTGCTATTATTAACTGTCTACCAACGTAATTAGAGCAGTGAAAATAAATGTTTTGTCATACCCATACGGATTTCAGCCAACCAGCATTCAGGGATCGAACCACCCAGTTTATAATTAACATTATATCCAAAAAGTCGGATTTCGTAACCTAATACATCCGATAATAAGCACCGAGCTCTGTTGACATAGAGGTGCAGGTTCCTCGCAAGAACTTCAGAGGATTTTACATTTTGTGGTCGTCATCTTTAAAGTTGTTCCAGCCTGTCACAAAAAGCAACATTAGCATGACACAAGCTGAATTAAAAGGCTTTCAAAATAAAATGCTTGGTATTTGCTTACAAGGCTACTACGCGAGTCAATAGATAAATAATACACACGATTCAGGCTACATTATTGCATGTTTCTGATCGGTGATAGATGAGAAAACGAATAAATGAGATATACCACCTCCACTTGTCCGGCCAGAGATCAATTAACCAAATATACAGACAGAGATTCATTGAAACCAAATCACATTGGTTATCAGACAAATCACAGGCTTTTTGTTGGGAGTAGGACAGGCTACTACGCGAGTGAAGAGCAAAATTCACTTGTATAAAATGTACTGATCAGATGATCATTAGCACTCAGCTTAATTTAGCTAACATTTTCCCAACCTAATTGTTACTAAATATCCAAACGGAGATTCAGTGGAAACAAAGATCTGACATTGATTGATTTATGTCCCCCACGGTTGTCTCAAAGCAGAGCGATGGCGCTGTCCCAATCAAAATGGTGCTGACCACACACAACTATTTCTTTAAATTAGTATAACGGTTATATATGACTGGGAGTTTCAGTATATGTAAGAATTTGATACATGCCTTCAATTTCATAAGCCTACTTTATTCCAATATTTTCATAATTCAGTTGATAACTAATGTGAGTTTTCCTCTCTCTGCGCTTTTTCTAGGCCCAATGACTGTTTCCTCATATCTTCACATGCCGCCTCCGCCTTGTTGTTCTCAACACCAGTTCACATCAATATAGCCTACTGTTTTCTAGAAATCAGGCTTTTTTCGGGCTCATTTAATTTATGTGATGTCGGGCCAGTGCTCCGCGTTCAGCTCACCGGACTTGGGTCAGACCAGATCAATTTTCAGTTATGATGAGAACTTTAAACTGTATTCGGTCTCTTGTCCAAGGACAGTATGTAGCATGCATGACTTAATACTATGTGATATGCTATCTGACGTAAACGCCTGCTTTTTAAGATGACATTTGTCTGTCTCTTCCCAGGATGCTGCTCCTGATTGGGATTTGAAACTTTGTGGACATGCAGATTTTTGATTGGTGCAAGAGGGAGAGCGCAGTTAAGGACTGCCTGCTGATGACCTAGGTACAGTTCAGTCTTGTTAGTTATAATAGTACTACTATTAGTAAATTCTTTAAAGAATACTTCAACGTCAAATTAATAGGACATTGACTTCATCACTGCCCGACAAATCTGACAACTCCTCCATAAAGTTGGCTTATCATAGGCAAGAGTATGCACCCATAGCCGCCAATCAAGTTACACTGGCCAATTGACAACTTTATCTTGCCCCAATGGCTTGACAGGACAACACAAAAGTTAAGACAAGTAAACAAATGATTGACATCACTGTAATACATGGTAATGCATTTGGTGAGGTGTGTGTATATAACGATTTACTGCCCGCTTCTTGCAATTCATTTCTGAAAAACAAATATGTAATGTCTATAAATGGTTGATAATTGATAAGCAGTAATGGGCAGTCACTACAATCACAGGGCTTTTATTGTTTTATTCTGTGTTGATACAGTATTCCACCCACATAATGCATTTATTGTACAAATCTACTCTCGGTGTCTATGTCCTAATTTTCTTTCTTCGTTCATTTTTTGTCTTGTCTTCTTGCTTTGTGGATGTTTTTCACATGTGTCAGCAGAGATGCCTTCTTAGTGAATCTTTTACCACAGACTGAGCAGCCATGTTGTTTCTCTCCTGTATGAGTCAATTTATGAACGTTTAGGTTCCCCTTGGCACTGAAGCTTTTCCCACAGTCAACACAGCTAAATGGTTTCTCTCCTGTGTGACTCCGAACATGATCTGTTAGGTTATCCTTACGACGGAAGCTTTTCCCACAGTCACCACAGATGAATGGCTTCTCTTCTGTGTGAGTCAGTATGTGCCTACTTAGGTCCCCCTTCTGACTGAAGCTTTTCCCACAGTCACCACAGCTAAAATATTTCTCTCCTGTGTGAGTCAGTGTATGCTTGGTTAGGTTCTCCTTGAGACTGAAGCTTTTCCCACAGTCACGACAGCTAAATGGTTTCTCTCCTGTGTGAGTCCGTATATGCTTATTTAGGTCTCCCTTCTGACTGAAGCTTTTCCCACAGTCACCACAGTGGAATGATTTCTCTCCTGTGTGAATCCTCATGTGCCTGGACAGATCTTTTTTGTATTTGAAGGTCTTGCCACAAACAGGACAGGTGCAGGTTTTCCCACCGTGACAGAGTCTGACATGGGCCTTCAGTTTACAGATGGAGTTATAACATTTATTGCAGAAGTGGCATTCACTGAGTCTTTTCTTGGCTAGAGTCACATGCCTCTGCAGGTCAGCTTTCAGAGCAAACGCTTCACCACAGTCACGGCAGCAGTGAATTTTTCTAGACGTGGTGCTGAGCTTCAAACAGTGTTCCCCCACTGATGGGTTTGGATTCAATGGTGAGCTGGGATCCAATAGTGGGCTGCTGTTCATTCCGACTCGGTCGCTGCTGACGGCGGAGTTGTGGCTGGAGGCATTGTTTTGATTATCTAGAGTGTCACAGGAAGTGTCTAGACCCTTTAGGTAAGTCACAGTGCCAAAAGGTCTGAGATTCACTGGTTTAGAGTCACTCTCTCTATTCTCCACAGTCTGGGTTTGGGGAGGAGTCAAGAACCAATGTGGGTCCTCCTGATCACATTCACTTTTCACACAGGGAGGAGTGAATATGGAGTCTTCGGCATCAAAGAGCCATTGAAGCTGCTCTTCCTCTTGACTGGTCCTGAGTTCCTCTTGTTCCTCTTTAATCTGTGTGGGCTCTGGTTCTTCCTGCCCCAGACAGAGGCTCCACTCCTGCTTACAGTGCTGCTGCTCAGAGGGAATCTCCTCTTCGGAGACAGCGAGAGAGGACTGGAGGGAGTCTGGAGGGAAGGAGAGGAGGAGCAGACGTTATCTATATACCACAGGATTAAATCGAACACTAGAAGTATATACAGTACCAGTCAAAAGTTTGGACAAACCTACTTATTGAAGGGTTTGTCGAATAATAGAAGACAACAAAACTATGAAATAACACATATGGAATCATGTAGTAACCAAAGAAGTGTTAAACAAATACATTTTAGATTCTTCAAAGTAGCCACCCTTTGCCTTGATGACAGCTTTGCACACTCTAGGCATTCTCTCAACCAGCTTCACCTGAAATGCTTTTCCAACAGTCTTGAAGGAGTTCCGACATATTCTGGTCATCTGATGCAACACTCCATCACTCTCCTTGTTCAAATAGCTCTTACACAGCCTGGAGGTGTGTTGGGTCATTGTCCTGTTGAAAAACAAATGATAGTCCCACTTTGTGTAAACCAGATGGGATGGCGTATCGCTGCAGAATGCTGTGGCAGCCATGCTGGTTAAGTGTGCCTTGAATTCTAAATAAATCACAGACATTGTCACCAGCAAAGCAATCCACACCATCACACCTCCTCCTCCATGCTTCACGGTGGGAACCACAAATGCATAGACCATCTGTTCACCCACTCTGCGTCTCACAAAGACACGGCGGTGGAACCAAAAATCTCAAATTTGGACTAATCAGACCAAAAGACAGATTTACACCGGTCTAATGTCCTTTGCTCATGTTTCTTGGCCCAAGCATGTATCTTCTTCTTATTGGTGTCCTTTAGTAGTGGTTTCTTTGCAGCAATTCAACCATGAAGGCCTGATTCAGTCTCCTCTGAACAGTTGATGTTGAGATGTGTCTGTTACTTGAACTTGGTGAAGCATTTATTTGGGCTGCAAATTCTGAGGCAGGTAACTTTATTAATGAACTTATCGTCTGCAGCAGAGGTGAGTCTGGGTCTTCCTTTCCTGTGGCGGTCCTCATGAGAGCCAGTTTCATCATAGTGCTTGATGGATTTTGTGACTGCACTTGAAGAAACTCAAAGTTCTTGAAATGTTCCAGATTGACTGACCTTTACTTTAAAACAATGTTTTAAATGTATCCTTTATTTAACTAGGCAAGTCAATTAAGAACAAATTCTTATTTACAATGACGGCCTACACCGGCCAAACCCGGGCCAATTGTGTGCCGCCCTATGGGACTCTGAATCAGGATGTCTGTAGTGACACCTCTAACACTCTGACCTCTGCGCCACTCGGGGGCCCTCATGTCTTAAAGTAATGATGGACTGTCATTTCTCTTTGCTTATTTGAGCTGTTCTTGCCATAATATGGACTTGGTATTTTACCAAATAGGGCTATCTTCTGTATTCCACCCCTACCTTGTCATAACACAACTGATTGGCTCAAACGCAGATTAAGGAAAGAAATTGCACAAATTAACTTTTAACAAGGCACACCTGTTAATTGAAATACATTCAAGGTGATGACCGCATGAAGCTGGTTGAGAGAATGCCAAGAGTGTACCAAGCTGTCATCAAGGCAAAGGGTGGCTACTTTGAAGAATCTCAAATATAAAATATATTTTGATTTGTTTAACACTTTAGTTTCTACTTGATTCCATGTTTTATTTTATAGTTTTGATGTCTTCACTATTATTCTACAATGTAGAAAATAGTAAAAATAAAGAAAATCCTGGAATGAGAAGGTGTGTCCACACTTTTGACTGGTACTGTATATTCCTATGATATACAGACGCTAGTGAAAGTCTACACACACCTTGCACAGTTTTCAAATGTTGATGCCTTGAAATTAAATGCAAAAAGGGATTAGTTTCAATTTTTCTTTTTACTACCGATATACACAACCTACTCCACATTTTCAAAATGAAAGAAGATTATAGAACATTTTACAAATGAATAAAACATTAAGATGTGTATGTCTCCACATTGAAGAGTTGATACTTGGTGGAAGCACATTTGGCAGCCATTACAGCTGTGAATCATTTTGAATCCGATTCTACCAACTTTGCACAACTCTTAGGGCAACATATATCTATTGTTTCTGTCAAAAAGTGCTCAAGCTCAGTCTATTTAGTTTGGGAATCATTGATGGACAGCAATATTCAAACCATGTCTCTGATTTTCAAGCAGATTTAAGTCAGGACTGTGACGGGACCATTCAGGAACACTCAACAACTCTTGGAAAGCCATTCTGTTGTCTTTGGCATTCAAATGTGTGTAATTGTCCCACTGAAGAATTTAAATCTGTATTCTAGGTTAGGTTTTTGGGAAGACTACGGCGGGTCTTCCTCTAACTTTTTAACTGTGCTTTGCTCCTTTCATATTTATTTTGATTCCGACAAACTACCCAGTCTGCATACCCCACCACAATAATTGAAAATAGAGTGTTTCACTCTGTGATTTGACCAAATCTGTACTTATTAATTTGGGCCAAAAAGTTAATTTCTTTGCTATGTTTTTTTTTTACAGTATTACTTAACGGCCTTGTTGCAAAAAGAATGGATGATTTGGAGTGGATTTTAACACAGACTTTCTTACATTAATTTTGTCACACAGGCCAGTAATGTGGAGTGAATGCAATGTTGTTGATCCTCTGTATTTTCAACTATTGCGGTGGCAGCATCATGTTATGGGTATGCGAGTCACTGGCAGGGACTGGGGACTTTGTCAGGATCAAAATACATTTAAAATGAGGAAAGCCCTGGTTAGAAGTTAAAGGAAAACCCTCCAACAATTTTGACAATTGTCTATACTTTCATTTCCTTGGATTAGGTTGTATAGATCAGTAGGGAAAAAATCTAATGTAATCCATTTTTAGATTTAATTTTAAGGCAGCAAAATGTGAAGACTTTCACTAGCGACTGTATATCATAGAGGAGGGTGAAGACTGTGAATGGGGTGTGGAGACCATCACTAGGCACTGTATACAGCCTTTAGACACGTCTGAGTGAAGATATATAGCTATTTGCTTTCATTCACACAAGCCACATAGGGCTTGGATTCTCACTCCTATTGCCTACTATGAAACACACCGAAGCCAATGTGTACGAAAGTCCTAACACTCTCTGACCATTAATAGTCCTCACTGTCAATACGATTTTGGAAACCTTAGAAACTTTACTTTCATATCACCTAAAAACTATTTTAACAAATACAAAAGATGGTGTTTTCCATTGCACATATACCTTAACTATGATGCTTCCTTAGCTAATGGAAACAAGGGAGGCATTTTTTAGGTCAGTTAGGATCACCACTTTATTTTTAGTATGTGAAATGTCAGAATAATAGTAGAGAGAATGATTTATATCAGCTTTTATTTCTTTCATCACATTCCCAGTGGGTCAGAAGTTTACATACACTCAATTAGTATTTGGTAGCATTGCCTTGAAATTGTTTAACTTGGGTCAAACGTTTCAGGTAGCCTTCCACAAGCTCCCCACAACAAGTTGGGTGAATTTTGGTCCATTCCTCCTGACAGACCTGGTGTAACGGAGTCAGGTTTGTAGGCCTCCTTGCTCGCACACGCTCTTTCAGTTCTGCCCACACATTTTCTATAGGATTGAGGTCAGGGCTTTTTGATGGCCACTCCAATACCTTGACTTTGTTGTCCTTAAGCCATTTTGCCACAACTTTGGAAGTATGCTTGGGGTCAATGTCCATTTGGAAGACTAATTTGCGACCAAGCTTTAACTTTCTGACTAATGTCTTGAGACATTCCTTCAATATATCCACATAATTTTCCATCCTCATGATGCCATCTATTTTGTGAAGTGCACCAGTCCTTCCTGCAGCAAAGCACACCCACAACATGATGCTGCCACCCCCATGCTTCACGGTTGGGATGGTGTTCTTCGACTTGCAAGTCTCCCCCTTTTTCTTCCAAACATAACGATGGTCATTATGACCAAACAGTTCTATTTTTGTTTCATCAGACCAGAAGACATTTCTCCAAAAAGTACGATCAAAGTCCCCATGTGCAGTTGCAAACCGTAGTCTGGCTTTTTATGGCGGTTTTGGAGCAGTGGCTTCTTCCTTGCTGAGCGGCCTTTCAAGTTATGTCGATATAGGGCTCATTTTACTGTGGATATAGATACTTTTGTACCTATTTCCTCCAGCATCTTCACAAGGTCCTTTGCTGTTGTTCTGGGATTGATTTGCACTTTTTGCACCAAAGAACATTCATCTCTAGGAGACAGAACGCATCTCCTTTCTGAGCGGTATGACAGTTGCACGGTCCCATGGTGTTTATACTTGAGTACTATTGTCTGTACAGATTAATGTGGTACCTTCAGACGTTTGGAAATTGCTCCCAATGATGAACCAGACTTGTGGAGGTCTACAACTTTTTTCTGAGGTCTTGGCTGATTTCTTTTGATTTTCCCATGATGTCAAGCAAAGAGGCACTGAGTTTGAAGGTAGGCCTTGAAATACATCCACAGGTACACCTCCAATTGACTCAAATGATGTCAATTAGCCTATCAGAAGCTTCTAAAGTCATGACACCATTTTTCTGGAATTTTCCAAGCTGTTTAAAGGCACAGTCAACTTAGTGTGTGTAAACTTCTGACCCACTGGACTTGTGATACAGTGAATTATAAGTGAAATAATCTGTCTGTAAACAATTGTTAGAAAAATTACTTGTGTCATGCACAAAGTAGATGTCCTAACCGACTTGCCAAAACTATAGTTTGTTAACAAGAAATTTGTGGAGTGGTTGAAAAATTAGTTTTAATGACTCCAACCTAAGTGTATGTAAACTTCCAACTTCAACTGTATATCACCTCAAAGCTGTGTTCCACAAGAAACAACCTGTGTGGTAAAATTATGTTGGATTATTATTAAATTGAGTGTTCAAGGTTTCCAAAACCGTATCGCAATCAATTATCAATTTTTTCTAGATAAAGCGGTTCACACTTGATCAAATCATCATCCTCAGCTAATCAAAAGGCAGGGTTGTTTCTGGATTTAAAAAAGTGGCTTAGGTGGGCGTGGCAATGAGCCTGGTTGGCCTGACTACATTTTAGAGGCCCTTTTTTAGAGAAATGTGTGCATTTCTAAGCAAATTTTCTGCAATTCCACATATTCTTTGCAGTTTTAAAGCTAGTTCCCTAGCATTTTTCATCCTGATTTTTTAAATAATATTTTAAAAAAGACACTTAGGCGGCACGCCCAAGGTTTGCAATGGCAGAAAAATCCCAGAGGGACCTTGAATAACTCCAATATAGCATTGGAATCAGAAGGGCAACAAAAGGACTTTCGGGAAGTAAGTTCAAATGTAATTGTTTTCAACATTTGTCAATGGAAAAATGTGTGATATGGCTGTCCAAGCGAGGGAAAGCATTGGCACTTCAGTGCTACTTTTATCCATTCAGGGCAAAAGTTAAAACTACTTTAACTTTTTTTTTATTTTTATTTTTTTTATTTTTTAAATGTGATCACTGAAAGCCTAAACAGTTTATTAATTGACTAGAAAGAACTGTAGCTAGACATTGGTAGATCTACATACAAACCTATTCTACATAATTTTATCTCTGGGGTGAGCCGCAGCAGCCTCCGTAGGCTATCATTCTCCTCCTGATACTCAGCTACCGTTTTCTCAACTGCGGCAAAAATCTCCACAGCAGCAGACACCGTTAAACGCTCATTTAAAAACACACTAAATAACTTTAGTTTAGACATTTTCAGTAGACTGAGAGTTGGGTATTCAGCTAGTATGGCTTCTTGACATGGGTCCTCCTGATCACATTCACTTTTCACACAGGAAGGCGTGAATATGGAGTCGTTGGTATCATAGAGCCGAAGCTGCTCTTCCTCCTGACTGGTCCTGAGTTCCTCCCGTTCCTCTTTAATCTGTGTGGGCTCTGGGTCCTCCTGCCCCAGACTGGGGCTCCACTCCTGATCACAGTGCTGCTGCTCAGGGGAAATCTCCTCTTCAGTGATGGTGAGAGAGGGCTGCAAGGAGTCTGGAGGGTAGGAGAGGAGGAGCAGAGGTTATCTATATAAAGTGATTGCATTCCTTTTGGAACCGGGCTGCATCCCAGCCCTGAACCAGGTGCCCCACTCTGGCCTAAGGCGAAGTTGCCTCAAAAGAAAAGTGACGTAGGAGCATGTGGAGTAATGCACAATTCAGAGTCCAAAGCCACGATTGTATTCCATTGTGACATATCTGTCCCGCTCTGTCACCACTGTGTCCCAACCAACACGACTCCGCTTATGCGGCTCCTATTCATTTTATTAATGTGGTGACGGTTGGAAATGGTGTGAGGTGCGCTGAGAATTCGAGCAAACAGATCCATATTCTAGAACACTGCTGTACACGAACATCCTTTGGACTCTGACAGGTGCTTAATGAGTGGGATTCTGTGTTTTCACATGCTAAAGTTTTATTTTGATAAAAACGCTTTACCTGCCTTCCCAATGAAAACTAGTTTGACATTTGTTTTATAGAAAGGTGTTTCTAAACTATGAATTATGCTGCATTGTTGACAATATGAGCGAGCAGCATAGATTAGGCTACTGTTTGATTTGAGCAGGGTGCGCCTCCCTCACCGGCTTCGCCTAGTCACGAAGGGCCATAGCTTAATCTAATCCCATCATTAATAAGACACTGCAGTGCCTTCCAATGAATCATTAAAGAAGTATCAGATTACATTATTGCATATCGACCATTGCAAATCTGAAGCTATGATCTAATATTGCAGAGTACCTGAGGAGTTGAGTTTTGAGTTTTTTTTATTAACCTCTCTAAACCCTTACCGTGTACCTATGTTTGTCCTCTGTTGTTGTGCTCCTTCCTTTGTTTGCTGAAATCCATGTTTTAATAAAACGTTAAATACAACCACGATTGTTTCCTAAGATACAACCCCCGACAGTTGCTCTAAGATGCCAACTCAGTGCGAATGCACATGTGCCAATACAATCTCAACAAGGAAACAGTCGGTGGGTCTATTTGATGAACTTTTTATTAAAAAGTATGGATTTCAGAAATCAAACAAAAGCATGCAACAGAGTACAAACATTGCTACATGGTAAGGGTTTAAACAGTAGCAGGCGGATTTAGGTGTAGGCGACATGGGCAGCCGCCCAGGCCGGCCGCACACAAAAATTGTAATGGTGACATTTGCACGTCACGTCAATGATATCATGTCACCGTGTGGGACTGTGGGTCAATTAACCTTGTCGGAGTGGGCACCCTGATTCTAGTTTGTGAGCTAGGCAGTCTACTGCATGGGAAGGTCTCCCACTCAGAAGTATGAGATTGGGAAGGGGGCGTTGGTAGGTTGAGCTCAGGTCTCCCCACTGGAAGCCAGAGGTAGGGGAACGGGGGAATCTATCAAATAGCGCACCTCTAACTTTGTACAGTACTAATGCAATTGGTAGAATCAGTCACACACATTTTTTTTCTGGTTTGTGCAAAATCGTTAAGAATAAAATAAAACCAGTCTCAGAATTTGTCTTACTCTTCCAGTGACCGTACCTGAAGTTGAGAGGAGCTTTTCAAAGCTCAACAAATCCTACCTGAGGTCCAACCATGTCACAGGAACAACTTAGTGGCCCTGCTGTCATCAGTATTAACCATGCAATTGCTGGGCAGATTTCTTATGATGATGTAATTGATCACTTTGCATCAAGGAAGGCAAGAAAGGTCCAGGTTTAGATGGCAGTTCTCTTCTTTATAAGTGTGTTATTCTATTTGTGCATTTGTGTGATAGGATTTGTGCAATTTAGTTTTCTTTGTGTTTTTTGTTAGTAATAGGGTAATAATTCGATTCTCTTTTAATATTTGTATTTATATACTACAATTTGTTTCTATCTGTCTTTGTTACTTCTTTTTGATATTTCTGAGTCTTGTTTTTGTATATATTTTTTATATTTATATAGTTAAATGTTATGGGGGAGGTGAGGTACTCAGTAGATCTAATTCAGCCTTTAGTCATAACTGAGTGCAGATATATGTAACGTTATGCTATTTCAATCAGATTTTCATGACAATTTTTTTCTCCATTCACGGTAAAAGTAACAGTAGATAACTGTTTTTAAAAAAAATATGGAATAAGGATCACCGTTAGCCTAAACAGTGTATTAATTTATTAGAATTATAACTAGCTAGTAGACCTACATACGAACCTATACATAGTTTTATCTCCGGCGTGATCAGCAGCATTCTTCTTAAACGATCATTCTCTTCCTTGTACTCCACTACTGTTTTCTCAACTGCCCCGAAAATCTCAAGAGCGGCCGCCGATAAACGATCATCTAAAAACACACTAAACGACTGTAGTTTAGACATGTTTTACTCGACTGCGAGTTTGGAATTCAGCCAGTATTCCTTCGTCAAAGAGAGTTGAAACGTAAATATGAATTTTACTTCCGCATTTTCTTCTTCTCTTTGTATCAGCGTGTGGCGAGCCTATTAACACAACACAGCGCTCCATGTGGATGGAGTTTTACTGCACGGGACAGACAAGTTAAAACTAAACCAGATAATGCAATCACAATATTAGAAGAAATCTCTCTCTCTATCTTTCTGTTTTTTTTTTAGCATATTGTACTTGTCAACTACTTGCACGCACGTTACCACTCCACTATGTCTCCCTATCAGTACAGATACCGACACATCTTGACCACAAAAGTCCATTTGATGTCACAAAGCTGTCCAGTGCTTAAAAAATATCTCATCCTGTTGTCCTGGTTTCCAGAAGAGGATGTCTTCCTTAATTGACCCTCCATAAACGTAACTGACATATACCTGGAGCTGTGCCAGGCCCGCCACGCCACGTCTGTTAACTCATCCAGCTATAACGCATATAATTCACTGGCTTGTATGCGAAGCAGTAATTGTTTCAAAAAAATATCCTGGCATATCACTGATTCGTTATGAAACAGTGTTGTTTGAGGAAGTCATTGTCTGTATCGTTTTTTGGGCCTTTTCCCCCAGCATTGTCCCAGCCATATCTGCGGCAGCAGGAAGAATTAAGTCCTCCACAATAGTATGGGGCTTGCCTGTCCTAGCCACTCGGTAGCTCACCATATAAGGCGCTTCTAGCCCTTTATTATTAATGGTATCTGTTGCTTTTATACATGACTTACTACTCAAAGGTCATCTTAATTCTCGCTCAAAATACTCCTGTTGGCTTATTTTTCATATTGGCATGTTTTGTTTCTAAATGTCTGCGCAAGAGTGAAGGTTTCATTGAGTTGTGAGATAGTACTTTTGCACATTTAACACACAGTGGCTGAGGAAAGGCACTACTCCCAATGTAAGTGAACCCCAAATCAATGTAGTTCTCATCATATTTGCGCCTCTTCGATTGTCCAAAGTCCCTGTCTGTTGTTCAGTGCTTTCCCGGGTAAGGGGGCAGTAGCTCTTCGGCTGCATCAGATTCACAACTGTTAGTGTCCGTGCTAGCTGGGCTAACAACAACATGTATAATTACTGATGCTAGCATTAGATGTGCTCGTGGAAGCAGAACAACTTGTGTCATGGACAGGTGCAGGTGTAGTACTGCTGGTAGTAGCAGCTGGTAGTAGCAGTACTACCAGTAGAGCTGGTATGTGTCTCTATGGACGCGGGCCTTACTTTTTTAAAACCATTTATCGATTTTCGAGCAAACGGAATGAGCAGCAGCTACATTTGGCTACATATGGACTGTTAGTGGAATGCCCGCGAGTAATGGTTAATGTGATTGGATGTTAATTATTTGATAGGGCTACCTGTATTTGACATTGTCTTGTTATTTCGCTGAACACTAACTTAGATGGTTTAATTTTATTTTTGACGGTGAAACGAGGCTACTCGGGCGAGAGAAAAACCTCACCCAAATTGGAAAATATAAATTAACTGTTTGAAAATGCGAAGATTTAATCATTATTATTTTTAAAATGTGAATCACATTTTTATTTGACGTAGCCCGGTTCGGGAATACCTGTTCTATAGAATACAGACCATTTCCAAGGCATATTTGGAGTTTTGTGGAAATACACCATCCTGACATATTTGGAGTCCAGATGTGTATTTTAGACATACTGCATATACAATTTCACACATGGGACATTTCCTATGGCCTCATCCAATATCCTGAGATACAGTATGTGACATCCTATTTTCTCTCTTCATGTTGACAAATACTAACTGTATACTGTACATAGCATATCTGTTTTTTCAGCACATTCAAGATAGGAAGCTATGTTGATTCCAGATATTTCTTGACTGAGGTCCATTTCCGGATCTTGATCATCAAAAAAAAAATGGACGATTTCTGCGTTTTCAGCACATAACACTGCAAAATTGTGCTGATTTGGACGCAGTGTTTGCAGCATACTGCAGTTATACTGCACAGTAATCTTTTTTCGTAAGGGAGGAGGGGAGAAGTCCTCAACTTCAAAACTTCTCTCCATAGCAAAGCTAGTTTAGCTTACCTCTCTGTCACTACTCACTACTGTCCTTGTTTGATGTGATTGAATGGCAACTACACGACCAAGAAACATCCACATCAAACCACACCCAAGACAACTCTCTTTTGGCTTCAGTCATGCCCGCTAGTCATGCCCGCTAGAAAGACAAAAATGTCCAGCCCCCCTTTAAAGTCAAACTCACTACAACATATGTGTTCTGTTCTGTATATAACATAAAGAAATAAGAAAAAGAGAACAAGTTCTCTTCAACTATTTCAAATTTATTGAACAACTCTCAAAATGTATATTTGCTTGCAAAAACACATTCATTCGCAGTAGCAACATATTTTAAGCCATAAAGTATTCTGTGCTGTGTTTGTTTTCTTTAACTGACACTGGTTATCTACATTTCCTGTGGCCAGTAGAGGCCAATTATATTCCTTTGCTACTTCACAAAAAATCATCTGAATCTTTTATTTTTCCCTCATGTTCTACGTCCATAAGGTCAGGTGGAAGGAGATCTCCATATTTAAAAGACACAAATGTTATTTGTTTCTTCATCCTTTGAACCATTATTTGTAGACTTTGTGCATACCCTCAGCATTCTCTAGTCCTTCTGTCCAATTGTTAGCACACACACTTCCCTTCACAATGGCACCTCCAAAAGATTGTGACACCTTTTTTTTATCCAACAAAACCTATAAAGTGTACTGGGTCACAAAACATCCAGCCCTAGACAACCCTGAAACATTCCACTGCTGCAAATCAATTGTATTTTTTTTTTCACAGAGCAATGTTTAATTTATGAAGACAAGTAAAATTATAAAAGTAAGGGCTCTGTTCAATCTGGATTGCTGAAGCGTTATAGATTGCGCGATAGAAACGTAAAGGTAATTTCTGATTGAGCCGACATTGAATGCAGTCTCTCTCTAACGTGGGAACATTGTCTTTCAATTTAAATCACGCTGTAACGCTGAACTTCCGCGATACGGATTGAATAGAGCCCTAAATTGTGTCAGTGGGTTATCCTGCATAAGAAATATCAAATAGCAATCCCAAAACATACTCATAAAGAGAGACAGATGGACTGGCCAGCAGTTCCGAAGGCATGTGGTTTGCTATACACATCAATATACAACAGTAATATGCTTCCAAAACACACTTCAGTTCATAAATGTGAGAATGCTCTGTCCCTGTTACTATAAAAACAATAAAATGGATAATACTTTCCTCACTGCATACCTTGTGTTCTTATGAAATGTCTAAACATTCACCTCTTACCTACTGTAGAGCACTTAAATGTGACAGGGCAAAATTCTCAACACTTAATGACATTTCAGTAATAAACATACAGAATAAACAGGCAACAACATACTTATTTCAGTATAAGTACTGTATAGCAAACCAAACCAGATATTGCACAATTTGTATTCAAGACAATGGCTCATTCATTTTCAATAGAAAAATTATAGCGGGCCTCCTGAGTGGTGCAGCGGTCTAAGGCACTGCATTGCAGTGCTACAGGCATAACTGCAGACCCGGGTTCGATCCTGGCCTGTATCACAACCGGCTGTGATCGGGAGTCCCATAGGGCGGTGCACAATTGGCCCAGCGTCATCCAAGTTAGAGGAGGGTTTGGCCGGGGGGGGGCTTTACTTGGCTCATCGCGCTCTAGCAACTCCTTGTGGCAGGCCGGGCGCCTGCAGGCTGACCCTGGTCATTAGATGAACTGTGTTTCCTCTGACACATTGGTGCGGCTGGCTTCCGGGTTAAGCGGGCAGGTGTTAAGAAGTGCGGTTTGGCGGGGCATGTTTCAGAGAAATCATGACTCAACCTTCGCCTCCCGAGCCGGTTGGGTAGTTGCAGCGATGTGACAAGATTGAAAAGGGGGGTAAAATATCCCCTTATTTTAGGCACTAAACTATCTCCATAGACACTTCCATTCATTTTTTAACTGGTACTGGGGACCTTCAGAAGAGTCTTGTGAGTGTGTAGACCCAACTGTTTGGATGCTAAACCCAGAAGGTGTCAGAAGAGGCGTCCCGACTTCAGACGAGTCCTGTGATGCTTGTGGGGGCCGCACAGCAAAACGGAGAACACCATTGTGTTCGTTAGTTTGTAGGCCAAACTGTTTGGACGCTACAGACGTTTCCGTGAGAATAACTATTTTCGGGATGTCGCATGGTCTGACAAACACTGCTCTAGCTCTGCCACCTTTCACTGCAGATGCGGAAGTGCCATATCGGCGGATGTGGTGGATTGAGACGCAGCCCATGTAAAAAACAGAGATCTCTAGATATCTCTTAAATAGACGGATTTTGACGGGGATTATTGTATTGTTAATTACATTTCCGTGGGGCAGCAGAAATTGTCGGCTAAAGGTTAAAAAAATATATATCATAAGATCATCCTGTACTAAAATCACCAACAGCGAGATAGCAAACAGCAGGTGGCACCGTGACAGAGAGAAGGGAGGGAGCCAAGTGCAGGTTCAGATCAAGGTCAAGAAAGACACAAAAAGATACATAAGCCCTGTCCTATTCTCCTACCTTGCACTCTGAAGACTGAGTTCAAGTGTGCTGTCCAAGTGTGCTCTCATGCACTTGCTAAATAACTAAATGGGACAACCTAAACCCTCCCGGAAGTCATACATTTAGAGAACATAGACCTCAACTGTGGAGAATGAGAAAAAGCTTATGGTCCTGCGTGACTCAGTTGGTTGAGCATGGCACTTGCAACTCCAGGGCTGTTGGTTCGATTGCCACAGGGGACCAGTACGAAGAAAATGTATGCACTCACTAATGTAAATCGCTCTGGATAAGAGTGTCTGCTAAATTACTCAAATGTTAAAATGTCTACAACATGTTGCCCAATCCATTCCTAGGGACCCTTCAGGGAGTGCTAATTTTTCCACAGAAAACCTAAAATAACTCAACCCTTGATTAGTTTACTCAGAAGTGTTAATGCTGTGCTAGAATAAAGATGGTGGGGATCCCACACAAATGCTGTCGATCCCACACAAATGCTGTCGATCCCACACAAATGCTGACGATCCCACACAAATGCTGACGATCCCACACAAATGCTGACGATCCCACACAAATGCTGACGATCCCACACAAATGCTGTCGATCCCACACAAATGCTGTCGATCCCACACAAATGCTGTCGATCCCACACAAATGCTGTCGATCCCACACAAATGCTGACGATCCCACACAAATGCTGTCGATCCCACACAAATGCTGTCGATCCCACACAAATGCTGTCGATCCCACACAAATGCTGTCGATCCCACACAAATGCTGTCGATCCCACACAAATGCTGTCGATCCCACACAAATGCTGTCGATCCCACACAAATGCTGTCGATCCCACACAAATGCTGTCGATCCCACACAAATGCTGTCGATCCCACGCAAATGCTGTCGATCCCACACAAATGCTGTCGATCCCACACAAATGCTGTCGATCCCACACAAATGCTGACAATCCCACACAAATGCTGACGATCCCACACAAATGCTGACGATCCCACACAAATGGATTTGAAAGGCAAATCTTCTTAATGACCAATGGTGCATGGTTTGAAAATTATGCTTCTCTCGTGAAGATACATGTTTTTTTTTTATCATTACTATTATTAATTCAATGTCCAGATTAAATTGATTATCATGAATGCCTGTGAATACAATTGTGGTTATATTGCATTGCATGAGTATTGCACTATGAAATCACAAAGGACACAAAATCATATAAATCAAAATCAAAATATACAGCACTAGGTAAAAAAAATATGCTTTTATTAAAGGGATACCTTGGGATTTGTATCCAGTATGAAGGAAGTTAGAGGATGATACCCATAGACTTCCAGTCATTTTGCTAGCGCTAGTTAGCATTCGTTCGCGAAACTACCTCTAACTTCCTTCATACTGGACACAGAGACATAACAATGGTATCTATGACTTCATCTGATTCTGGTAAAGTAGATAAAGGGCCTCATTGCCAAACTACCAAATTATCCCTTTAACGAGTGGATATTGTTTAACAATTCAAAATGTCAACCAAGCTCCCAAGTTTAACACAGAGGTGTTAAAATAAGAAGAAGGGGATGGTAACCTACTTCAGAGAAGGGTGAGGCAATAACAATTCTATGTCTGTTGAGATGACTAATAACCATGATGACTGTGATGACCGTGATGGATGTATGAACTATAAAGTCCAGGCGATAGGATTAGAGGCACTGGACGATCCAGAACACATCAGGAAACATCAAAAGTCACTCCTGTGTGGGGCACAGAACACAATGTAATGGGAGATTAGGATTAGCAAACCGGGAATGTGTCATGTTTCCTACATAAAAAACAGTAACACTTTTAAGGGTACCTACAGGAATTCATAAAACAGTCAATAAGCCATACATGCCGCATTCATGCTTATTCACTGCTACAAATGAATGCGGTATGTATGGAAATATCCTTCCCCCCCAAAAAATGAACCACAGAAATTACAACACAAACATGTTCTGCAAATAACATTGATACTCCTTGTTTTATCAATAAAATCTAATGTATTTGTCACATGCACCAAATACAACAGGTATTTGCATGGAAGCGGATCTGAAGAGCACTGGATTTGACACAATACCTTTTGTGAAGCAGCCTTTTTCGAACATTTGCTAAAAACCTGTATGCTACCCAGCCAGCATAAATGTTATCTGCATATGAGACCTTACCGTGAAATGCATACTTACAAGCCCTCCAACCAACAATGCAGTTTTAAGAAAATTAAGTTAAGAAAATATTTTCTAAATAAACTAAAGTTAAAAAGTAACACAATAAAATAACAATAACAAAGCTTTATACAGGGGTCCCAGTACTGAGTCAATGTGTGGGTCAATAACCGTAACCAAGGTGAATATACAGTGGGACAAAAAAGTATTTAGTCAGCCACCAATTGTGCAAGTTCTCCCACTTAAAAAGATGAGAGAGGCCTGTAATTTTCATCATAGGTACACTTCAACTATGACAGACTAAATGAGAAAAAAAAATCCAGAAAATCACATTGTATGATTTTTATTTATTTATTTGCAAATGATGGTGGAAAATAAGTATTTGGTCACCTGCAAACAAGCAAGATTTCTGGCTCTCACAGACCTGTAACTTCTTCTTTAAGAGGCTCCTCTGTCCTCCACTCGTTACCTGTATTAATGGCACCTGTTTGAACTTGTTATCAGTATAAAAGACACCTGTCCACAACCTCAAACAGTCACACTCCAAACTCCACTATGGCCAAGACCAAAGAGCTGTCAAAGGACACCAGAAACAAAATTGTAGACCTGCGCCAGGCTGGGAAGACCGAATCTGCAATAGGTAAGCAGCTTGGTTTGAAGAAATCAACTGTGGGAGCAAGTATTAGGAAATGGAAGACATACAAGACCACTGATAATCTCCCTCGATCTGGGGCTCCACGCAAGATCTCACCCCGTGAGGTCAAAATGATCACAAGAACGGTGAGCAAAAATTCCAGAACCACATGGGGGGACCTAATGAATGACCTGCAGAGAGCTGGGACCAAAGTAACAAAGCCTACCATCAGTAATACACTACGCCGCCAGGGACTCAAATCCTGCAGTGCCAGACGTGTCCCCCTGCTTAAGACAGTACATGTCCAGGCCCGTCTGAAGTTTGCTAGAGAGCATTTGGATGATCCAGAAGAAGATTGGGAGAATGTCATATTGTCAGATGAAACCAAAATATAACTTTTTGGTAAAAACTCAACTCGTCGTGTTTGGAGGACAAAGAATGCTGAGTTGCATCCAAAGAACACCATACCTACTGTGAAGCATGGGGTGGAAACATCATGCTTTGGGGCTGTTTTTCTGCAAAGGGACCAGGACGACTGATCCGTGTAAAGGAAAGAATGAATGGGGCCATGTATTGTGAGAGTTTGAGTGAAAACCTCCTTCCATCAGAAAGGGCATTGAAGATGAAACGTGGCTGGGTCTGATCCCAAACACACCGCCCGGGCATCTGCATGGAGGAATGGGCCAAAATACCAGCAACAGTGTGTGAAAACCTTGTGAAGACTTACAGAAAACATTTGACCTCTGTCATTGCCAACAAAGGGTATATAACAAAGTATTGAAATAAACTTTTGTTATTGACCGAATACTTATTTTCCACCATAATTTGAAAAAAAAATTCATAAAAAATCCTACAATGTGATTTTCTGTATTTTTTTCTCATTTTGTCATTCCCTTTATGGTCTATCAATAGTTTTGCTGGGAAGCAAATAAAACCTAAAAATCACATGCACAACATGGTACGGTTTACGATAGCCTACTAAAATACAATCACTTCTGTATCATGTGACACGTCCTGCCGTTTACCTACGCTCCACCACAAAGCTCATGGTGGTCCCATCGAAGGAAGGCGGGGCGATGATGCAGGGCCCCTGCTGGGAGGTGATGCTGATCACCGGCTGCTTCCCATTGGAGAACCCCTGGACACCTGGCTGTCCCTGCTGCTGGACCTGGCCCATACTGGAGCCTCCAGCCTGGGGAGACTTTCCAGACCCCATGGCCATGTAGTAGGGACTCCCCATGTAGTCTGGCTGGGAGGAACCGCCTTTGTCTCCGGAGTCTTCCTGCTCCGATGGCATGGAGAGCTGCGACCGCATCCTTGTGGGGATCAGGGGAGGAATGCCGGGAATGGCGGGCATGAAACCTGGGTAGATCGTGTAGGTGGGGCCGTAGGATCTGGGGCTCAGGGCTAAGGGTGAGATGGGCATGGAAATGGGCACGGGCGGCATTTGGGGCATGGACATGGGCATGGGGGACATGGGCTGCTGGGAGATGGGCACTTCCACGTACTGTCCCGTCTCGGGGTCGAAGAGGCGGCAGGTGGCCGGCTGGACAGGGGTGTCTACCAGGTAGTAGTTCCCTGTGCTGGGGTCAAAGAGCATCTTTCTCTGAGTGTGGGGCACGGCATGTGGGGCCATGGCCGGGGAGAAGCAGTACATCTGAAGTTGGGCAGACGCCATGCTTTGAGCCATGGGCATGTGGTAGATCATGGCCGTTAACGTGTCCTGGGCTCTCGTATTCATGACGATGGTGGAGCGTTTCTGTGGAGACTTTCGGGTCTCTTCCTGCTTCCGGGCGCCACCATGACCAGGTGGGCTGGCCGTCTGGGTCTGGGTCTTGATGCCCGTGGTGGCGAAGGTATAAATGGCTGTATTCTCATAGCCACCGCCGGCAGACACGGCGGCTTGCTTGGCGCTGGTGTCGTGAGACTTGACGGGGATAGTGAGGCAGTTTTCGGGCTCGGCAGAGGCTCTGCTGAACTGGACGGGCCTGTCTGCCTCCATACTGTTGGCCCTTTCCCTCTCTCTCGAACTCTCCATTGCCCCCTCACTGGCCACATTCCTTCCCTCCTTCTCTGACCCATCCTCCTTGCTGGATATGAGAGAGAGCGCATGACTGTCTGATAATATAGAGGGTGGCTTGGATTTCCTCTTCCACTCATTTCTATCAAAAACATACAACTGCTCCATGGTTTTGACTGCATCCTGTAATTTCTCGAATGCAGCCAGGTTGGACAATTTAGACTCAGGTTTTGTCTTGTCACCGATGTCCAGTGTTTTCTCATGTCTTATAGAAGCTGTGCTGGTTTCAAGTAGAAGTCCAATGGGGCATTCGGACGAATCACCTTTCAGTTGTTTTGTATTGCCTAATGGCACTCTCCCTGACGATCGTCGGTTGCCGCTTTTGGCCGCCTCTTGCTGGGGTGATGACCTGAAAACTTCAAATGAATCCTCGTTGAGCTTAAATGTAGAATTCTCTGTTTGATTTACAGATTGCTTCCCATTCTCATTGCTATTGGTATTCACAGACTGATACTTTATTTTGATGGGGGGAAGCGACGAAGGGTTTCTATAAGATCCCTTTTTGGAAAGTTTCTGATCTGAGTGAAAGTCGCCGGCGGTAACGTTATTATCCAAAGACACAAAGTGATAAGAACTTTTAACCAATTTACGCACATCTCTAACTTTGTGTATAGGTGTTTGCAGCTTAGCCCTGTGGTTTCGTATGTCTCTGACCATGAAGTGTGGTAATTTTTCGGAAGACTCACCCTTCAATGCCGTAGCGAGCGCTTGGCACCTGGGCTCGTCTCCTGGCTTTATCAGTTTGACTGAGTTACAGCCTATATTGGGAGGCACCAGCTTTGCAACGTTGAAAGGGTCGCCTTTGTTTTCTTTTACACTCCGTAAACTGATTTTAATTTCCGGCGATGTAGATGTTACAATACTTCTAGGATCCGCGACGTTGTTGGTGCGCAACTTCACACCTTCCTCTCCTTGATCCGCGGGCGCGCGGGTTAAATAATTCATAGTCGGCAGGGGTTTTGAAACTTCTATCTCATTGGATAGTAGTAGTTGGATATTTGGCACAAGCAAATGTGTCATTTTGGTAAGTTTACTGTTGCCTGGATCGGTGTACAAGTCCGTTTCCCCCTGGTTGTCGGTGGACGAAGACGGTTTCTCATCTGGAGTTTTATCGTTTTTATGTTCCTTTTGAAACTCTAGCTCACCGTCCCTCCAGGATCTGAATGCGCTATTTTGACTTCGAAGCAGTGTGCTTTTGGACGCTTCGAATGCTCCTATTTTAGTACCAATTCCTACTTCAGTTGTCGACTCTGAATTAGTTTCTGGTGCAATAATTAAACTGTCTTGTCTCCGACAGTCGTCTTTGGCATCGCATGAGCTGGTGTCCACTAAATCCCCTAATTCATCCACACAAACAATAGTTAGGTCAGAACTCGCCTCTGAGTATTTCGAGTTCTGCCTTTGAAAATCCTTAGACTCCTTTGGTGTAGTCCTCTCCCTCTCCCTGTGCGTAATTTCGGGCTCTTGTTTGAGAAAGGGAGATGGCGCGTGATAGGGCTCGCTTATTTCCCCCCTCTCCATTTTACGCTCCTGCTCAAACTGCATTTTCTTAGAAATTACATTTTTAAGAAGGCTCGAGGCTAATGTTGCTTTCTTGTGTGTGTCTTCCATGGTTTCCCCTGCATTACATGGTTGCTTCCTGTTCTCACTCCCCTGGCCGCTTGGCAATGCGTTGGTAACTTCATCTGTGGAACGTGATCCTGTTGAGTTTTTTGCACATTTTGAGCGCCTTTCACTCCCAGACATCCCGGATGTGACATTACAACAAACATTTAATGTCCCTGTGATCGTAATAATCCCACTGTGCCCCTGCCCAAATTCCCCCGTAAACTCACATTTCTTTGCTGCGGAAGATGGGTTATAGTGACCAGAAAGGGCACCATTCAAAGCAAAGAGCTTGTTCGTGTGCGGATTAGTATTAGCCAATACCAAACCCTTATAACCTTTATTGTCTTTAACCTTAGCAATTTCAGAGGATGACGTAGAACTTGTATTAAACCCTTTATTCGGCCCCTGTCTCTGATACATGTTCATGTTGCCATATTTAAGGTCAACACAAGTTGACCACCTGTTCACCCCCAGCTCGGAGGTGGAGGACTCGCTGGAGGTGCTGAAATTGATGGCATCGAAATAAGGGTATGCTAAACTCTTGAACGCTCTGGCAGTCAAGTTGCGCACTTCCTTATCGGCGTCGTCAAGATCACTGAAGGCGCTGGATGCCCCGCTCGAATAGTCGTTAACATCTTTCCCTTTTAATTTTCCACCAAAGTGCAAGCGTCCGGGGGAGGCAATACAACACTTAGCACTATCACAGTATTTCTCCGTATTTGCATACCCAGTTCCTCTAAAAACATAGCGACTCATGTCTGCGGCGTGCTTGGCACAATAAATATTATTTTGATTTTCTTGGACGTTGCTAGGCTTATTTATAACTCGGGAAGTCGTTTTGATTGACAGGTGGATCTGCCCTGCAACATTCTTCTGGTTCTTTGACAGACCTTTCTCTGAGATGGCGCACTTGTCACCGTCACCGATATCACTTTCCATCTTAGTGCTGACTGCTGGTCCTCTATTAGCCAGACCCTGATTGCTTTTCACCCTCTCCTCTCTCCCTGCCGTCGTTCCATCACCGTCAAAAGCAGCATAATCGACAAAAGAGTAGACCTGGTTATCATCCCAACCCTGCTCCATATCATAGTCGACATCGTGATCTGAAAGCTCGGAGAGCTGGATCTCGTGCGAGGTTATGTAATGAGACTCATCCTTCCAACTGCAAGGCGCGCAATCATCACAATCACCGGACAGCACCAAGCTCACGTCATCACCCGATTCACTTTGCTCGCTTAACATGTCAGTGTATTGTAAATCTTCATTGTCATTTTGTTCATCAACAGGTGTATTTTCTGCGTCCTCTTTTGGGGTAAAATCTCGGGTGTGCGCTCCATTACCAACGGCTCGTTGTGATTCGGTGCTGGCCATAATGTTTTCATTCAGAATAGGAACCTTGGAGCAGCAGGCAGTTCCAAGAAACCCGGATAGATAGCCCTTGGCACACTTCTTTGCGACAATATCCTCCTTAAATGTGTCACTGTTGATATGATCAGTCATCTTACTCGCCTTGTCTCCGTATCCAGCAGTTTCTTCTTCTGCGCTCGACTCCCAGTTGCCCGCGTCAATCGCCATTTGGCTTCCTTCACTGGTGACAGAAACGTTGACAGTTTTCGTGCCGTCTGTATCCAAATCAAGTAAATCGTTAAATTCAACGTACTTCGATTCATCTTCCGTCCCAGTGGTATCCTTGCTATCGGGTATGCGCTTTTTTAACACATCGGTGTCCTTTGGGTGAGTTAGATTCTTCTCGGACGCGTCCATTGTTTCCATTGCGTTACGCACACCTTGTATGCTGGCAATTTTACATTTGGCATGGGATAGAAAATAAACAATAGAAATAGAAGTCCCCAGGATTTCCTATTTCACCCCCTGATGTCCAGAGAACCAACCACAGGCTCCTAGTGGAGGTATTGCTGTGCGCTAGCCTCTGGCCGACAGCTGCGCTCGGGACTGTCACTTCGGAGGCCATTGGACACGCCGGTACTCCAGATAGTCTAACTCATAGCCATTGTAAGCAAAGCATCTAAAAATTACGAGCTATTTACAAACCGGTGTGCGCTTTTACAGGCGTGAACAAAATTAACGCATTAAGCTAGGCCTACTATAATGGATGTATTTGCTCCAACTCCAAGCCTGAACGGGAGTTGAACAGAGGTGGCATTCTGTGTGGAGACGGACCCGTGTCTGCCCTTCTTAAAATACACGCTAGAACACAAACATAGAAATGGTGACGAAATTATAAAACGGCTATTTTAAACGTCAGTTGTTATGTGCGGCGTGTTTTGTTTCACACGACAGACAAGGGTGACTGTCTCCACATACATTCCACCCAGCAAACAAATCATCAGCTGCCTCGTCCAACAAGTGATGGGAGTTATTTTGAGCTTAATATAAATGCTTGTAAAAGTGTCTGGGTATTATCACACTTTCACGCACAGTGGTTTAAGCCACATGACAATTGAAATGCGTGTCACTGGGAATAGGATAGTTATGTTGTGAGCGTTGCTTGTAGGCACATGCCACAATAAGACAGTAATGTTTTGCAATACACACAGGCGATGGTGATTACACACGGTTGCATCTCAATAACCTACTCTATTTTTTTTATTCTCTACTTTCAGAGTCAATGAATAGGCCTAGTGATTTGTGTTGATAAATAATCGCACTGCGTGAGGCGAATGACAGTCTTTACAGGCAATGTATTAAATCATAAAATGTAACACTTAAAATCTTATTTTCCATAAAACCACATTTATTAACGTATTTTGTAAAGTTATACATAGACACAAATGTCTCTTGATATGTAATATGACTCATAATGTATCAAATTAGGGTTAGATAGAATTTTAAGGTACTGATTGTCATAATAACACAACTATTTTTGCTGTGTTCTGCTTCAAAGCCACCTTTTCAGAATTGTTTTAGCACAACCATGGTAGTAGACAGCTCCTTAGGACCGCCTCCGTCAAATCACATGCAAATAAGCTCGCAATATTAACTGTTATGCATACCGTATCTCACTTGGAATCGAAGAGAATTCGCTATGCATCACATGCTGATTTTTTTAAATTATAGGGTTACTTTCTATTTCAGAATTAGACTACATTTGATTGGCACTTGTTTGGTGCAAAAATTTCCTGCTCCAAACTTTATGTCTTGTTGACCTGACCATAAATAAAACGTTTAAAAAGTGCCAAGAATAACTTTTCTTTCAGCTAGTGAAATTAAAGATAGTAGCAAATGTATTGATGATAAAGACTTTATCTTAATACTCATAATAATGACATGTGGACATCAACAGTCATGAGAGCTGCTGCACATACAGGAAATATACTTAAGTCATGATACAAGCAGTTATTTATGTATGACAGTCATATATGTAAGTCGCCCTGAGTTTATGACTTGACAGTATTATGACAGTGTCCTTTAGAATTAAGTCAAGACTTATCGATTATACACCAATATTGCTATATGCAATTTCTCTAGATGATTGATGTGTTTGGTAATGGCTCTGTAGGGCTCTAGGTATGAGATATGGGCTGTTAGTGAGCAGCTACTCACAGGGCAAATAGGCACAGTGCCCCTGATTGTACACACAGGCCATGGTATCACCTGGCCTCGCTAAACACTGATATGTTTCTCTTGATCATATCAATCTGATAATCTGTTATCAGTGTCTCATAAAAGTGCATGATGGGGAGTAGGGTGATGTCGCCACTAGAAGCTGATCTTGGATCAGTTTTGCATTTCCCCCATGTGGTTAAGGTTAGGATTGGAGGAGGGGAAGGTGATCCTAGATCTGTACCTCGGGGAAACTTCACCCTGGAGCACTGTGTGTAGTGTGTAGGTCTGCTTCATAAATAGTTTGATCACATGTTACCACATGGTAGAAAGTGATATACTGTATTGTGTACAGTATCCTGATGTGGAAGAGCACAATTTTTCCCTTTTTGACCCGGAGACCGGTTTAGATTTAATAGTGTCCTGTGTGTGTGTGTATCCATCTGTGTGTGTGTATGCATCTGTGTGTGTGTGTGTGTGTGTGTGTGTGTGCGTCTGTGCGTGTTCACCCTGTGACAGACAGTGTTGACGACCAGAAATGATCAACACTCCATTCTGAGATTCAACATCTGCAGACTCATACTGGAGAGCCCCATCCCCTGCCAAGACTCGTACTGGAGAGACACACCCCTGCCAAGACTTACAGCACTGGTCATATCACAACCAGCCTGCCGCCCTGCAGATGTAGGATCTTAATTTGATCACTATTTTGTTGATGAGAATTTCCTTCCACAGCAGGAAATACACATTTGTAGTGTGTCGAAGGTTTAAAAAGGCTTCTAAAGTTTGTAATTTCCCACTTTCAAATTTCAGACTTGATTTGTCCTTACAAAAAATGTATCAACCCCTACAAAAAATGTCCAATATAATCCACATAATAATTCACATTTATTGTTGCTGCAGGATTACGTTTCTGCTGTAGCAAACTGGCTCAAATTAAGATCCTGTACTTAGCACGACACAAATCTCACTGATCTGACTCACCATGACTCACGTTCTGTTACAAGCCATCTTTTGTTACATCCCACAACCGGATAATAGATTTAATGCAAACATGCACTTCTTTTTCCAATTCTGTTTGATCATTGATAACCTTAAGGGAAGAAGGAAAGGAAAATAATCTATCAATTGAATAGGCCCATGAGCAATCAGAGCAAAGTTGCCATTGAGGAGTCAGGATAGGCATCCAACAAGGAGGCCCATGTTGTAAAATCCCCATGGCTCCGCAGGGCAATGCCTGCCAACAGTGTCATGTAGAAAGGGTATCTATGGTTGTGTGGACACAGGCAGCCCAATTCTGATATTTTTTTCACTAATTGGTATTTTGACCAATCAGATCAGTTGTGAAAAAAATCTGTTGTGATTGGTCAAAAGACCAATTAATGGAAAATCATCAGAATTGGGCTGCCTGTCTAAGCACAGCCTAGGTAACCAGAGAGGTACCCGACCCCCAGGAAAGAGAAAAAAAGTGGTCTGAGCCTCAGTTATGTCAGGGCCACTTGCATCCGAATAACTCCGGGCCTCTGTTGCATAATCCAAATGGTTTCATCCATCTGTATATTTCTGTCTGTCTGCCTATCTGTCTTTCTGTATATCTGTCACTTGTTTGTCTGTTTGTCTAGTACCAAGACCTCACTGTCTATCTATGAGGACCCCTTGCATTTAAAAACACTATTCCATGCTGTGACCAAGGCTAAACCTTCCTTCTCCCACTGAAACAGGGTACATTTAGAGGGCTATTTTAGACAGTTGGTCTGTGCAAGTCCTGAGGAGTAGATACAGTTACTTTTGGAGCCCGTATCAAAACAGCAGGTGTTAAATCATGTCGGCCATTAATCGTAAATGGTTCCAAGTCCTCTGCGGGTGGATGACAAGAATACACACACTCACACACCAACTAGCTCTCACAGTCTCACGTCAGAATTAGACATTTGTCCATGTTTCTCAAATGTCAAATTTCAAAGTGTTTAAGGTTAAATTTAGGCATTAACTCAGAAATCTTAAGGTTAGGCATTTACTCCGAATGACTAAGGTAAGGGTTAAGGTTTGGGATAGGCTTAAAACAAAAATCTAAAAAACAACTTTTAATCGCTACATTTGAACTTGCAACTTTTGGAATCAGAGTCAGATGCTTACCAAAACCTACTTGAAGGTAACAGAGCTCACTGCTGTCCTAGTGGCCGGTTTCCACGTCATCTCCCAACATACTCAGACATAGATGGACGTCTAATATTGACTTGTATCACGGGTGACCTGGCTGCACATGCCCAATCCCTCACCAATACACACACAATACACACACTGCAGACTTCCAGTGGATCAGTGATTTGGTATGATCTATTACTTTGCAACTTTTTTTTACACAAAACCCATAACGTGTATGTCCATCACATGCAAACACTGTATGTTCACTGTACATTGCGTATTCACTGTGTACAATGTCACTATAGACATTTCCAAGGTGATTATTATAGCAATTACTTACTTCCTCAAGGTATTCAGCACAGTAATGTATTCACCCCAATGGATTTAGTTAAAGCACATCAATTCAAATGTTCTTAGTCACATGCCCCGAATACAACCTTACAGTGAAATGCTTACTTACGAGCCCCTAACCAGCAATGCAGTTACATAAAATAAAATAAAACAAAATTTAAAATAGAAATAAACAAAAAAAATCAAATGTTTAAAAAAAATATACGGATAAGAATAAGAAATTAAAGTAAAGTAATTAAAGAGCAGCAGTAAAATAACAGTAGCGAGACTATATACAGGGGGGTACCGGTACAGAGTCAATGTGCGGGGGCACCGGTTATTTGAGGTAATATGTACATGTGGGTAGAGTTATTAAAGTGACTATGCATAGATGATAACAACAGAGAGGAGCAGCAATGTAAAAGAGGGGGGGGGGGGGCAATGCAAATAGTCTGGGTAGCCATTTGATTAGGTGTTCAGGAGTCTTATGGCTTGGGGTTAGAAGCTGTTTAGAAGCCTCTTGGACCTAGACTTGGTGCTCTGGTACCACTTGCCGTGCAGTAGCAGAGAGAACAGTCCATGACTAGGGTGGCTGGAGTCTTTGACACTTTTCAGGACCTATACTCTGGTTATGCTCTGCTATTGGTCAGTACAAGAGCTAAGATGTCTTGTGAAATGCCCAGTAAAATCTAGCAGCTATCTGGAGGCAAGGCAAGAGATCTTCTTAGTAGCTAATAAAGGCAGCATGCAAGGCTCCAGAGGAGGCCTGGTGAATGGGGCAGTGGGAGTCTGACCGTTTCACCATCTGTTACTATGTATTTATCAGCCAGTCAGCCAATGGGGTTAGGGCTGGAGCTGGACAGGGGATTCCCAAAGAAAGGGTAGATACTAGGTGTAAAGGTTATCTGATATGGCCCCTGGCATGGGGGTATGGAACCTGCTACTGGACCCTATGTTGTGTGGGTGATAAGAATAACCTTTGGACTTGAATGGTGATTGATAGTTACTTCAATCAGCATTTTCGACATGGGATTTCTCCATTCTTGAATTGGAATTTCAATGAATTTCCTGAATTACCATGGATCGATCCCATCTCACAAAGTCCACATACCTCTAAGTCTAGGGTTAAGTTGGGAGGCAATGGAAAACATTGGTAGCGGTTTGGTTGGCTGGGAGATCTGAGCGGACACTGGGCCTCATTGGCCTGCCCTGACAACACTGACCTCATTGGCTTGTATTTTTCCAGGCCTCCTTGGGGCACCAGGTCTGTTGCTCTCTGAAGAGCTGTCCATTAGCAACCAGGCTCCTGTGGTTGTCTACAGAGAACTATATTAAGGGCTGGAGCCTGTGGTCGTAATGAGACCCTGGTCCATCTATCAATCCGTTTTGAGGAGGGTTGTTTTCTACTAAGAATATGATGATTGGGTGACCTTATACTGTCTCTAAGATCATGAACTAAACTGACAGTTACTAAAATACCATTATACGGTCACTACAGAGGGCACTACAGAGGGCACTACAGAGGGCACTACAGAGGGTAGTGCGTGCGGCCCAGTACATCCCCAGGGCCAAGCTTCATGCCATCCAGGACCTCTATACCAGGCGGTGTCAGAGGAAGGCCCTAAAAAATGTCAATGACTCCAGCCACCCTAGTCATAGACTGTTCTCCCTACTACCGCATGGCAAGCGGTACCGGAGCTCCAAGTCTAGGTCCAAGAGGCTCCTAAATAGCTTCTACTGTCAAGCCATAAGACTCCTGAACAACCCCCCCCCCCCCCATAATGCTGCTGCTACTCTCTGTTATTATCTATGCATAGTCACTTTAATAACTCTATTTACATGTACATATTACCTCAATTACCTCGACACCGGTGCCCACGTACATTAACACTAACTCTGTACCGGTACCCCCTGTATATAGCCCCGCTATTGTTATTTACTGCTGCTCTTTAATTATTTGTTATTATTGTCTCTTACTTTTTGGGGTGTATTTTCTTAAAACTGCATTGTTGGTTAAGGGCTCGTAAGTAAGCATTTCACTGTAATGTCTACACCTGCTGGATTCGTGTGACAAATAACATTTGATTTGATTTGATTTAGGCTGAGGACTTCAAGACAGTTTTTAACACATACCTGCTATCAAATGGTGCTAAATAGTTGTTATTTTAATGAATCACAAACAAATCAAACAGTAATGACTATATACTTATAATGTAATATCTATCTTTCTACTTTTTCAAATTGAACATCAGGTAAATAAATAGCCAAGTGTAAGATAAAGTATAGCCTAACCAGTAATCTCATGTTAGGCAGTCATATTGACATGAAGTCGTTTTGTTTGGAATTGTGTGGAGAGCGTCCTAACGTCCCCCTTCAACGAGCCGTTTCTTCATACCGCACTGTGGTAGAGCAAGGACAGACAGAGACACCGGCATCTAAAAACTGCAAACTTGGAATGGACTTGAGTACTTCTCCGGTGTCACTTTGACCTTCTTGTATGATGGGAATCTAAAGCCTCGTCGATGAGACGGTGTGATCCGAAGAATACAAATTGCCCGATGCCCCTTTTATGCAGTAACACACGCTTAACCCGAACCCCCACCATTACCACCCCTACCCCACCCTGATTGGACCCTGTGGGTGCTGTTCTCACCCCGATCCTGAGGTACCAGAGTGGCAGGCTGCAGCTATAGGCCAGACCCCTTGGCATGTCACGCTGCATGGCTTCTGTTACACCCACAGTGGGGGAGGCACAACATGTTATTCACATGGATTCATTCCATACTACACTATGAGCCCAAAGTTGACTTTGTGGAGATGTTTGCCTGAGCTATCCTTATAATACCAAACAAATACCAAAACTGTTTATGGTTTTACCTCAAGTACTTCAAATGAAGTCAGACAGGGTGGTGTACGGCAGTGCCAATGTTTTTCAGTTACTGTAGCACCAACTGAATTTTACCCATGAAGTACCCCCTCATGTGCATTTTACCAGTAGGCCTACTGTCTCATGAGTCTTCTCAAGTACCCCCTGTGGATAGGCCAAGTTCCCCTGGTTGGGAACCATTGGTTTACAGGGTAAGGTTGAAAACCAGATTGTAGAGTAAGGTTTAAAACCCCCAAGACCTGTATTTGAATACCTCATGTACAAAATCAACCACTAGAGGGCATTAACTCCACATCTGACAGACAGTCAGAAATCTGCTACTGAAACCCCTGGCCCACACCAGCAAAAAATATGCATAACTGGAGTGCCAAGTTCCATAAGCTATTGCATCCCCATAATCGACACATCAATTTCTATCTAGCCCATTCATGTGTCTGCTCACTCTTCCATTGGCCGCATGCAATAACACCACTGACTGAACACACTGAATTGACACATTGACCTATGTTTATCCATACAGCGTTGCAACCTGGTCTCAGAGAATTTCGTATTATTCTGTATGTAAATCGGCGACTCCAATGGCCGTATGGTGTCTTCCCACTTCTGACATCAATGTAGCCAACTGGTCTCTGCATGCAATGACACCACTGACTGAACACACTGAATTGACACATTGACCTATGTTTATCCATACAGCGTTGCAACCTGGTCTCAGAGAATTTCATATTATTATGTATGTAATCGGAGACGCTCCATTTAGTACAGTATGTTACATTTTGTATAGTTTGTATTCATTCTTTAGAGTAAAGTAATTATGGATTGTTGTTTCACTTTGCATATTTGAGCTATTCTTCCCATAATATGGACTTGGTCTTTTACCAAATAGGGCTATCTTCTGTATACCACCCCTACCTTGTCACAAGACAACTGATTGGATCAAACGCATTAACTGAAATGCAATCCAGGTGACTACCTCATGAAGCTGGTTGAGAGAATGCCAAGAGTGTGCGAAGCTGTCATCAAGGCAAAGGGTGGCTACTTTGAAGAATCTAAAATATAACCTTTTTGGTTACTACATGATTGCATATGGGTTATTTTGTAGTTTGATTTCATAGCTCTACAATGTAGAAAATAGTACCAAATATAATATAAAAATAATCCTTGAATGAGCAGGTGTGTCCAAGCTTTTGACTGGTACTAAATATATATAAAAATATATATATATATATCTTTTTTTACACATATTTAACCCCTTTTTTGTTGTAGGCACTAAACTACCTCCATTCATCTTAAACCAGTTACCTTCAGGCGAGTCCCGTGACACTTGTGGGGGTCGTAGAGCAAAACAGAGAACACCATCATATTTGTGAGAGTCTCCCCTTTCCCATTCATTTGTAGCCAAAACAAAAGTGCGACACAGCGGATGCGGTGGATTGAGACGCATCCAATGCAAAAAAACAGATATCTCTATCGTAAACTGATGGATTTTGATGGAGACTTTTTTTAAAGTACGGTGCGTGAATTGTAATTGGTAACATATCAAACAAAATGGGTGATGGACATCCACAGATTAATACATACCATATGAAACATAACATATCCTACTAAATGGAGTTTCTCGGTTTTACATACAGAATAATATAAAATGCTCTGAGACCAGGTTGAGCTGACACGTTCAATGCTGTAGAGGTTGTGATGAGTCTATGCCAGATGCTGTCCATGCTGGCGCTCTTCCATATCGCTGATGAGATCGAGAAGGGACGCCTTCTGCCACGGTTTGTTCAAGTGTGTGCCTCTCCCAAGCCTAATATTGTGTTCTGTCTCTTTGCATTTTGGGCCCTGTTCAAATACTACAAAGTGTAACCTTCCTCCAATAATTGAAGATGTTCAGTTCACCAATCTGGTAAAATTGGACAGGTTAGGATAGAGCAATTCATGTCTGATTGGTCTGTATGTGACTGTATGTGATTGTGCGAGCAACAAATGGAGATAAGTGATGCTCTTTGTCAGATCGGAAAGCTCAGTATGTCCCCACTGATTCCTGTGGTAATAGTTCATGCCAAAATCAAAGAACTCAAAAGTAGTCTCAGTAGTTTCCTTGTCCAGGTTATGGAGAGAAACACCCTACTGTTCGTGGTGATAATCAGTCAAGAGGAGTTCCAGAGGAAACCAGTTTTACCTGTGGAACGTTCTAGATAAGTTATGTAATCGGAACTAAGACATATTGTATAAAAGTAAGGGTTGCACATTTCTGTCCTAGCCCAGCATTAACACCTGATTCAACTATTCACCTAGCTCTAGATTAGTAAAATAAGGTGTGTAAGTGCTGGGCTGAAACAAAAAATGTCTACCACCCTAGGGGGTGCTTAAAGGGTTAAGTTTGGTTGTGTCTGACATTTGCAGATACACATGCACTCCTGTGTTAGATAGGCATGCATTCAAATGGCCACCGGACTATTTACATTGACACGCCCCCCTCCATTTGTTTTGTACACTGCTGCTACTCACTGTTTATTATCTATGCATAGTCACTTCACCCCAACTTACATGTACAGATTACCTCAACTAACCTGTACCCCTGCACACTGACTCGGTACCAGTACCCCATGTATATAGTCTCGTTATTGTTATTTTATTGTGTTACTTTTTATTATTTTTTAATTTAGTTTATTTGGTATTTATTTTCTTAACTATTTTTGAACTGCATTGTTGGTTTAGGGCTCGTAAGTAAGCATTTCACGGTAAGGTCTGCCTACACTTGTTGTATTCAGTACATGTGACAAATAAAGTTTGATTTGATTCCTTTGCCATGCTGTGGGCTCGATACACCCTGTCTATCCCCCTCTGCATGGTCTCAGTCATCACAGAAGGTACATACTGTACATTACTTGTATTTTACCTTCCACTTTGTCTATTTTGTGTATTGAAAAGAGTTTGAAAAGAATCTTTCAAGCACTGGAACAACTGTGAGTCAACCTTTTGTCTTTCTAGGTGCTTATGGAACAGTGTGGCATTCACTGAGGGAGAGAAAACTGCAGCTTGATAACTGGAATAAGAAGATGAGAAGGACATAGCATGGATTTCTTCTCTTAGGATATATCACTTTAGGAGTAATTGTATTATTTGTAGATAAGATTGTCTTAAGCAGGACAGCTCAGAGTGGGGGAGTTCATCTTCTCCTCCCTCTCTAATTCCATCCCTAACCCCCAGGTCACCTCTGAGGCTCCACCCATATGCAGCTGCTGCCCTGGTATACCACCCGCAATACACATATTCAGAGCCAGCAAGGCAGCTGTAGGGATGGGTTGGAACTAAATGTTACGAAGCAAGTAGAAGAATGGTCAAAGTTTCAAAACATTTGCATGTATGCGGACAATGTAAACTAAAATAAAATGTTCTTTTTTGGGGGAAAAGTGTGTGGGATATCTTTTGTCGCAATACTTTTTATTTTGTGTGGTGCTTTGTCTCACCTTTGGCTGTGTTGATGGAGGTCTCTGATAGTCCAGTTTCAGGACCCTCTGTGGTGCTGAAGAGCCAGTCAATGAACTAACACAGAAACACACCATTTTTACTTTGTCAATGAGATGAGAAAATACTTTGTCTGCTTGCCTGGAAATTAGTTTTGCATCTACAATGCGCCTTAATGACAATAATGTGCAAATATAACATTTGTAATTACACATGATAAACCAAACATTTTCATTACTGATTAATATTCCACTTAAGTCCTGTCAAAGGTGTCTGTAGTTGGGGCTGCGAGAGTATGTGAAGTCTGGGCCACTTACCTACCTTCTGTGACTGTTCCCTTCAGGGCTCCTTAGCCAATAGCTAACTCAGGTTGTGGGGCAATCCCAGCAGGTATAGTGAGACCGACTGCTCGCACATGGCGTGAAGTAGACCGAGGCGGCTTCACCCCTGTTGCCATGGAAACCACTGGGCCCTGATGCCCAGGAGGAGGGGCATGGTGTGGTCGCCCCCAGGAGACGACCGCTGCAACCAATACCTGGAGCAGGGTCGGATTAATGCAGGGGCAGGGTCGGATTAATGCAGGGGCTTACCGGGGCTGAAGCCCCTGGGCCCAGGCTTGTGGGGGGCCCAAGAGGCAGCAACAATTTTTATTTTTTTTACAAAAAATGGATTTATAAAATAATTGTTAAGGAAATATATACTGTATATATTATATATGTAGTATATATTTATATTTTTTCACTGCAACCGCCAACCACAGTAGGATTCAGGAGCCCGCTCCTAATGAGTGTAGACAGCCTGCTGCCACTCTGCTAATCATCAGATGGGGGGAGGAGAGGAGGCAGGGGGCCCACGTAAATAAATGTGACTGGTCAATAGTACAGGTCCACGTACAGGTCCACTCCTAGGTTGTACAATAAACCACCGACAGACATCTCAGTGGATGGTCAAAATTCAAAGTGTTTAGTGATCACTGGTCTTACACACCAGACATTCCTTGTCATGTGATTCAGTCAGAAAAATAACTGACTGGTGCACTAGTCTAAAAAGAAAGAATTCCCTGCCTGTATATGGTTTGGAAGGAGGTTGAAGATCTTCCCTGTAGTAGAACACTGGACAGCCCAAACGGTGTTGGGGGGGTGGGGGCAACGGCCTAGACCAGGGCCCGGAGGAGGGACAAACAGAGGGCCAGGCACTGGGGGTAGATATCCTGCTGGAACTGCTGCTGACCCAGGGTCTCCCCATACATATGGAGCTTGTCCTGAGAACCGTGTTTCATCCACACGGAGAGGCCCTCGTACAAGTGGCCTCGAGTATGCATCTGGGGAGAGGGGACAGTGTAGGAAGAATTCATGGAGGTCTCACACTCTGCATTTTGTTCCCAGGGGGGTTTAATACAAGAAGTACATATAGAATCGCTGATTTGGAGGATCTCTATCAAGCCACTTTTCTGTAGGTATGATACTTCTGTGGCATGTTGTTGTGTGGTCCTCACCTACTGTGCAGCTGTGGCTGCTGCAGAAGTGAGCCAGGTAGAGGTGTCCTACCAGAAATGCACTGTCACAATGCAGCCCTATGGCCCCAGAGAACGACGTGATCTACAGGGGAAAGACAGGAGCAGGGTTTGCTTGTTGTTTGTTTCTTGTGAGCTTTTCTAACAATTTCTTCTGTGATCCCCCAAAGGACCTTGTTCAGTCTGTCCTGCTTCTGAGAGAACTGCTCAGTTTCATTGCTCAGCTGGAAGGGAGAGAACAGCCACACACTGTCCCTCAGAACACATTGTCATAAGTAGACGTTTGGCTCCATCTGGGGGGATGTTTAAAAACTGTTCATTTCGGAGGATTACCTTTTGTATTTGTACAGTACAGTACAGCATTACATTCCACTAATCCCCTCTCAAACGTAAAAATATTTACCTAATGAAGGCCAGTCTCTGATCCCACCAGAGGCACCAGACTGTTGACAGCAGCCAGAACCTCAGACAGTAGGATCTTGATCCAGGCAGCCAGAAGGCAGGGTTTGATGTCTTCAGCCTTACCGAGTGCACAGGATGACAGGCCATGAACCACCTGCTCCAGAGTAAATTTCGTGATATCCAATTACGATCTAGTTTCATCGCTGCAACTCCCCAACAGTCTCGGGAGAGGTGAAGGTCAAGTCATGTGTCCTCCCAAACAACCTGCCATGCCGTGTTTCTTAACACCCGCACGCTTAACCCAGAATCCAGCCGCATCAATGTGTCGGAGCAAACACCTTTCAACTGATGATCGAAGTCAGCCTGCAGGCAACCTTCCCACCACAAGGAGTCGCTAGAGTGCGGTGAGCCTAGTAAAGCCGCTCCCGGCCAAAACCTCCTCCAACCCGGATGACACTGGGCCAATTGTGCACTGCCCTATGGGACTCCCAGTCACGGCCTGTTGTGACACAGCATGGGATCAAACCCCAGGCTGTAGTGATACTGCAACACTGCAATGCAGTGCCTTAGACCGCTGCACCACTTGGAAGGCCCAGCCAGTAAGATCCAGGGTACCACCCCACACCTGCTACAGAGTAGGCCAAGACCAAGGGAGGGAGGGAAGGAATCAAGGAAGGAGAGCATCCTGACATTTACTAATGCAGAAATAATGATTTATAAAAGGTGAGCAGACTATTAAAAAATATGATATATTAACCTTATAAATGATTTATTAAAGGGCAAAACAAAAATGCCAGTAAAACAGCAGTGATTGACAACGTTATTGGAAATAAATAATATTTGTATGACTACTATGAAGATTTGGGACATACCTTCTACAGTATGCGAGCCTGGCTGCTGCTGTCCCCCTAGGGCCTCCAGCAGCTTGTCCAGGGTGAGGGCCACATGGGCCCTGTGTTCTGTCTGTCCACTACCACTCAGGGCCCCCAGCACCAGGCCCACCTCACAGCCCGCACTGAGGGAGAAGGGGAGGAGAGGAGGAGGGGAAGGGAACATGTTAGGGAGTACATTGTTGAAGGCTTCCCTCAAACACAAATTCACTTGTACTGTTGAATAAATAAATTAACACCCAAAGCCACTCGACGTCACAATACCAACAATCATCATAACATAACAAAAACAAAACAGACACATCACATCTCAAGAGTCATTTCTGACAAACACAACAAACCACCCCCTCTCCACACCCTCCGTCCCATGGCAGACCCCCCTACCTGAGCCTCTCCTGGTGCAGGCATGACAGCAGCATCCCAGGGCCAGAATGGAACAGGACGGCCTAGGAGTCGTCTGTGTTGGGCGAGCCGGGAAGCCCTGCCCTCAGGGTGGCTAGGACCTGGGGCACACTGTCTTTGTGCCAGGCCACCAGCACGGGCACCACCAGGGACAGGAGTGGGCGATGGCACTGCCTGTGTTCTTCTCTGAGTACGACTGCTGAGATGGGAGGGATGGGAGAATGTTATACTTCGATAATTCATCTTCTATTTATTTATTTTTTTTTTAAAACATTTTTACAACTAACAATACATATAAAGCCTCTCCAGCCAGACAAAATTATATGCATTAAAACTATAGAGCATAAAATATTTTTTCTATAGCCTCTAGATGTCAATAGTATTTTGTTTTATTCCCATAGTGAATAATATAGCAAGATTTATGTGATTGGGTGACGTCTCAATAAGGCTTATAGGAGAGCTAGGTTGTTGTTGTACAGTGCTGACGTGCAGGAACCAGGGGAAGACTTGTCCTCTGGGCTTGTAACCCCTGCTGACGATACTGCGGAGAGTGTCCTGGACCAAGGCCAGCCAGGTGGATGGGGCCAGGATCTCAGGACACACCTACAGCACACAACACAGGAGGGAGAGAGTTACAGCAACACTCAGTGAGAAAAGCAGTCCTGCTTCAGTTCATACATGGAATGATGAGGTAAAACAATAGATTCCTTCTGGTTTGTGTCACACCCTGATCAGTTTCACATGTCCTTGTGTTATTGTCTCCACCCCCTCCAGGTGTCGCTTGTTATCCCTGGTGTATATATCCCTGTGTTTCCAGTCTCTCTGTGCCAGTTCGTCTTGCATGTTCCAAGTCAACCGGCGTGTTTTTCCCGTGATCCTGCCTTTTTCTATTCTCTTTAACTAGTCCTCCCGGTTTTGACCATTGCTTGTTTTCTGGACTCTGTACACGCCTGCCTGACTGTTCTGCCTAACCTGACCTTGAGCCTGAATTACTTGGTTGTTTTTTCTTCAAATTCATTATACAAGCACCACTAGGCACTATTCAGAACTAGTATGCCTTGACACCACATAATTTACCCCTTGACACCACATCATTTACCCCTTGACACCACATCATTTACCCCTTGACACCACATCATTCCCTTTGACACCACAACATTTACCCCTTGACACCACATCATACCCCTTGACACCACATCATACCCCTTGACACCACATAATTTACCCCTTGACACCACATCATACCCCTTGACACCACATCATTTACCCCTTGACACCACATCATTTACCCCTTGACACCACATCATACCCCTTGACACCACATCATTTACCCCTTGACACCACATAATTTACCCCTTGACACCACATAATTTACCCCTTGATACCACATCATACCCCTTGACACCACATCATTTACCCCTTGACACCACATCATTTACCCCTTGACACCACATGATACCCCTTGACACCAGATAATTTACCCCTTGACACCACATGATACCCCTTGACACCACATAATTTACCCCTTGACACCACATCATACCCCTTGACACCACATCATTTACCCCTTGACACCACATCATTTACCCCTTGACACCACATAATTTACCCCTTGACACCACATCATACCCCTTGACACCACATCATTTACCCCTTGACACCACATAATTTACCCCTTGACACCACATCATACCCCTTGACACCACATCATTTACCCCTTGACACCACATCATACCCCTTGACACCACATCATTTACCCCTTGACACCACATAATTTACCCCTTGACACCACATGATACCCCTTGACACCACATAATTTACCCCATGACACCACATGATACCCCTTGACACCACATCATTTACCCCTTGACACCACATCATACCCCTTGACACCACATCATTTACCCCTTGACACCACATCATTTACCCCTTGACACCACATCATTTACCCCTTGACACCACATGATACCCCTTGACACCACATCATTTACCCCTTGACACCACATAATTTACCCCTTGACACCACACGATACCCCTTGACACCACATCATTTACCCCTTGACACCACATGATACCCCTTGACACCACATCATTTACCCCTTGACACCACATCATTTACCCCTTGACACCACATGATACCCCTTGACACCACATAATTTACCCCTTGACACCACATGATACCCCTTGACACCACATCATTTACCCCTTGACACCACATCATACCCCTTGACACCACATCATTTACCCCTTGACACCACATCATTTACCCCTTGACACCACATCATTTACCCCTTGACACCACATGATACCCCTTGACACCACATCATTTACCCCTTGACACCACATAATTTACCCCTTGACACCACATGATACCCCTTGACACCACATCATACCCCTTGACACCACATCATACCCCTTGACACCACATAATTTCCTAGTAAATAACAGGTAAGTACCGGTGCTGTAAAATACAATGCTCCCATAACGTGTGGAGTATGTTCTTCCCCAAGCCCTCCCTCTGTGTCAGTGGGCAGGTTGCTCTTGTACTTGTCCAGCACCGCAACCAGACCACTCAGAGCCAAGATAGAGAGATTCCCTGCACCATCGGACTGCCCCTGTTGCCACGAAGACACAGGTGTAGCACCGGATGACCATGACAACCGTAGCAGGACTGATCGCCCTCGTCAACCATACAGCTTGGCTATGGGCCAGTGCTCTTCCATCGTGTTGTATTAACCCACCTGGTTCAACTAATCAAGGGTTTGAAGGATGGCATTCGCCCAGTCTAGAATAGTCCCACTGTTTGGTTGAGACCAAATGTATAAACAATAGACAAACAACTGGTGAAATCACAAAGCATAATTGTAACGTTAATATCATTGCAAAAAGTTACATTGTGAATGCAAACATCTGAAACACAGTTTGAAATTCAATGGCAATGTCAATTACACAATGGCAGTGCCAAGGAGACAAACGGGGGACAGACTCACTTTGCCACAGATTTGACAACATCGGTCAGCTGTGTAGAGGGAGAGAGAGAGCAAGGGGATAGAGGGAGAGAGAGAGGGAGGGGATAGAGGGAGAGAGAGAGGGAGGGGATAGATGGAAGGGATAAAGGAAGAGAGAGGGAGGGGATAGAGGGAGGGGAGAGAGAGGGAATAGAGGGAGTAGATAATAGAGGGAGAGAGGGAGTGAGAGGAAGGGGATATAGGGAGATAAAGGGAGAGAAGGAGAGAGAGGGAGGGGATAGACGGAGAGAGAGGGAGGGGATAGAGGGAGGGAGGGGATAGAGGGAGAGATGGAGGGAGGGGATAGAGGGAGAGAGAGAGGGGATATAGGGAGAAAAGAGGGGGCAGAAGACAAGGAGGATAGAGGAGGATAATTTAGAGTCTATTGCTGGATGGAGGGGGGGATGGGGGGACATTTCATCTCCTCATGCCTGATTTATGATCACACACACACACACACACACACACACACACACACACACACACACACACACACACACACACACACACACACTGTCTCTTTTCATCAGAGCACAGAACATCACTCACATGGCTGGGTGAAATGGCGGATGTCTGCCCCAGTGAGAGCATCCACTAACCCCGATGTTCCTGCTGGAATGTGTGTGTGTGTGTGTGTGTGTGTGTGTGTATGCATATACAGTGTATATGTACACATATCGTATAGGAATGAGCGTGTGTGCGTGTGTGTGTGCCCACACACATTCACATGCACACAGTAGATGGATGTGTTGCTTGGCACATGATGCACAGAGCCTTCCTGTCTCTACCATGCGCTGTGTCTTGGCCAGCCAGTCATTCAATCACCAGTCTAGAGAGCTTAGACAGTGGATCATCTGGGCTTGAGTTAAAGGGTGGGGCTCTACACCATGGGGTGAGGAGTGCAGGCCAGGGTTAGTACAGTGTGTGTGTCCCTGTGTGTCCATGTGCCCTGATCAAAAATAGTGCACTATATAAGTTATCAGTTATCTTTCTGGAAGAATCTGCGCTGCACATTTTCCTCATATCACAGTGCCAGCCATAAATAGTAAAAAAGTGGTCCTGGGTGACTCAGTTGGTAGCGTGTGGTGCTTGCAATGTCAGGATCGTGGGTTCAAGTCCCACCCATACGGAAAATGTATGCAAGCATTAATGTAAGTTGCTCTGGGTGAAACTGTATGCAACAACTATACAAACTATTGTCAATCTTGTAGTGTAATTCAGTGACAGAAACAAGTAAATATATTTTGACCAGGTATTTGTGTTTTCCCCAGCAGTAAAGGGCAGAGTAATCTATGTTAAGAGCTGAGATGTTTTTGATTATAGGGACAGGGATGAAATGACAAGGCTTTATGGTGGAGGCCACAGAGGAAGTGATTCAGAAAATGACCATCTCCACAAAGGTCAAGTCAGCCCCTGTTCTTCTGTAGTTTTAAATAGGTCACAGTCTGCTGCAGGGACCAATGAAATGTGCTCTGTTGGAAGATGGGCTACATTATAGTGGAATATAATGGCATGTTTAAAGACAGGTGTGTGTGTGTGTGGTTTCATGTGTGCTGTTCTTCTTTAGTTATCTCATTATATTACAGCTCAATGGGGAATACTGTAGGTATTATGGTCACTTGCTCCTAATCTTTCCCTGGATGGTTGTGTGTGTGTGTGTGTGTGTGTGTGTGTGTGTGTGTGTGTGTGTGTGTGTGTGTGTGTGTGTGTGTGCGTGTGTGTGTACCAGAGCCAGGCACAGTGTTGTTGGTACTGCAGCTCTGGACTCCCGTTCTGCTGCATCTCCAGCTCCGTCCGACTACCCTAATGAACACGGTCATAGCAACTATGACCACACAGGAACCACATACACACAACAAGCATAACCGCACAGCAAACATAGAATTAGGAATTAGAATGCAAGAATGGACATGAACCTTCTTATGATGGGATAAAGGCCAGCCATTTGGGTCAGGGGGTTGGTCAACCATGGTTTGCCAATGCTGTGATAAAATATTGTGTAAAATAATGAATTTGAAGAATTTATCTGCACTGTATGTTTTGTAGTTAGCTAGCCATGCAGTTTTAGAGGAATGGGTGGTAGGTAGACTAGCGGTTAAGAGCATAGGGCCAGTATCCTCGAGCTAACTAGGTGAAAAATATGCCGATGTGCCCTTGAGCAAGGCACTCAACCCTAATTGCTCCTGTAAGTCACCCTGGATAAGAGCGTCTGCTAAATGACTCAAATGTAAATAATTATATTTGCATGTGTAAAAGATGTCATGCTGTTTGCTTAGCAAGTACCACAATCGGCCGATACCCTGCGAGCACGTGACTCCTCCTCTGAGGCATCTCACCAGGTGGTGCCATGTGAAAAGAACATCTAGCTATTCACTGGCTCAAGAGGGGACACTTCGGGCTGGGGAGTAAGTATCACACATCCCCACGTGCTCCACATGTACACGTTAGATGTATGCATGTGATATGCCATACTGCCAGTATGTCAATCACAGGAGGTTGGTGGCACCTTAATTGGGGAGGACGGGCTCGTGGTAATGGCTGGAGCGGAATGGTACACCAAACACGGGGTTTCCGTGTGTCTGATACTATTCCATTCGCTCCGTTCCAGCCACTTATTATGAGCCGTCCTCCTTTCAGCAGCCTCCACTTATGCCAACATTCCATTCAAACAATGCAGTCAAGCCACAGCAGTACACTGGTTGAAATCAGTGGATGATGGGATTTAGACAAGTTGTAAATGCAACAAGTACTGATATTGTATCACATGATAGCACTCTCAGCTTTCCACAAAAACAAACATTTAGAAATGTATAGTCAGTTTACATGTATTATAGAAACTATTTATACAGAAGATTGATATAAAACATGTATAAACTGCTATATGACAATATTTTAGAATGACAATAATTCTATTACACAATTTCTGATATATATCACATGCCTTACTTTTATTTTCCTACATATGTAAAATCAGGATTATGCCTCTACTGCCATTCATTCCAATTAGACTGGTATAGATTTCTCTCTGACCAATATGGCTACCATTTTCACCCCATCCTGGAACGTTTAGGGTTGATGACATAGCCCCTCTAGTAATTTAATAGGATCTGTATGAGAGCAACATGATCGCAAATCAACCGTACTCATACTGCAACCATGACCATAAACTGAACAGCAAACTCAGATAAACAGAAAGACATGCAAGCATTCATACGACACACACACACACACACACATCTGTAGGATGGCGTGATTAGCTCGCCTCCTGACCCCTCGCCAGGCCGGTGATAGGAGACGGGCACGATGCCACTCTGAAGGCTGAATGGTCAGGAGACTGACAGTCTATGTGCATACATCTCCATGTGTTTCAGCACAGTATGTGTACAAATGAACAGAAACATGCGACGTAGGTCGTCCATCTTTGAACATGTTCATATGAACATAACTGAACATGTTCCAAAGATCGAAGATCATCCCACACAAAAACACTCTTTGGTGTAGAGTTTTTATGGAAGGCGTTTTGCCTGGCAGGTGGAAGCCTGTATGTACACAAACTCATTAAGAAAATAAACTCTCATATAGAAAACACTTGGGATGAATGGACTGCTAAAATAAACCGTGTGTGGAGCATGTTGAGGATGCCTTAGACTGTTACTGTAGCGTACAACCAACTGTCAATTTGAAACATGGCTGTTGTGTGCATCACAGGTGGTCACCAGATGAAACCTCTGGAAGTGTGTACAGATGTAGGATCTACATTTGAACACCCTGTTGCAGGATAACTTTCCTGCAGTGCAGGACATTTAAAACCTGTGGTGTGCTTGAGATTTAAAAAGGCTTATGAAGTTTGTCATTTCTACTTTGAAAATTCAGACTTGATGTCCCCTTACAAAAATGTATCAACCCCTACAAACATGTCCCTTAATTACAATCCACGGAATAATTGTATTCCTGTTGCTGCAGGATTATTTTCCTGCTGTAGCAAACTGGCTCAAATTAAGATAATACATCTGACGAAATGAAGAAATGGTCAGGTTACTTTCCTCAAGAGAACCAAATATCTCAGGCATGGACATGACAGACAGCCACTGATGATTGCAGAGGGATGGAAAGAAAGAGAGACAGGAGACAAATACAAACTGAAAAAGTAAGGGCAGCAGAAAAAGAAGAAAGATTGAATGTGAGTAGACAGAGAGAGCATGAGCGAAGGAAAGACAGAAGAAACATGAGCTGGATGGGGAAAAATTGAAAGGTGTCTACACAGAGAGAGAGAGAGAGAGGGACAGAGCTCACATCGTGAAAGATAGTGGCTAACACAGCGTTCCCCAAACTCGGTCCTGGGGACCCCAAGGCATGCAATTTTTTTGCCCTAGCACTACACAGGTGATTCAAATACTCAGATGGTTATTTGAATCAGATGTGTAGCGCTAGGGCAAAAAAACTAAACGTGAGGGCCTCCTGGGTGGCGCAGTGGTTAAGGGCGCTGTACTGCAGCGCCAGCTGTGCCACCAGAGGCTCTGGGTTCACACCCAGGCTCTGTCGTAACCGGCCGCGACCGGTTGGTCTAGCGTCGTCTGGGTTGGCTGGTAGGGATATCCTTGTCTCATCGCGTACCAGCGACTCCTGTGGCAGGCCGGGCGCAGTGCACGCTAACCAAGGTTGCCCAGTGCACGGTGTTTCCTCCGACACATTGGTGCGGCTGGCCGGGTTGGATGCGCGCTGTTGGGTTGTGTATCGGAGGACGCATGACTTTAAACCTTGTTGTAAGTTGTAGCGACAAGACAGTAGCTACTAAAAACAATTGGATACCATGAAAACGGGTAAAAAAAAAAAAAGTTAACTAAATGTGCAACAAGGGGGGCCCAGGACCGAGTTTGGAAAACCATGGGCTAACATCTGCTGGTAGCTCCTCCCCCTGCTGAGGAGGAAGCAGTTGATTGGTTGTCGGTCTGGACAGGCAGGTCATAGGAGAGAAGGAGGCCGGCTGGAACATACAAACATTAATCACATAAACCTTAATTTACAGAAAACCTAGCTAACCTGATAGTTTATTTTGCATACATTTAACTGACTCAACTGATTCACAATTTTTATAAACGAATCCTTATATTTCAATTCAGGTGACTTCATTGAGATCTTATCGAACCTCTCTCTTTGCGGGTGTACGTGTGTTCCTTCCTACCTGCCAGGCTTGAGACCAGGCTGTTTGTTTTTTTCATAGGTTTTCAGCATGAAGCCTGGGATCCCCGCTACGGTTTTCCCCTGGTCTGACCGGAGGCTGCCCCCTGTCAGGGCAGAGCGGTACCCCCTGCGGAGCACCTGGCCCATTCACCAGGTATGTCAGGATGAGCTCAAGTGCGCGAGCTGGAAGCCTCAATCAAATACTATTTACACTCAGGCCTATATAATGGATGTCATAATGGATGTCCCCAGCCAGTGTAAAACCAGGGAAGAGTGTTCACAGTTTCACACGCAATGGGAGACTATGGTGTAAACAAACACACTTTATTTTAATGAGGCAGAGAAGGGAAGAGATGGGAAAGAGTGGCCGGGGGCATATGTGGACAAAGCAAGTCGGCAGAAGGACATTGAGTGTTGGTTTACTTTTCAGAATTCCTTATCGTTTAATATAAATGACACGCTTCATTAAATTACATTGGAGCAGGCAACTGGAGATGGGGTAGAATTTGGCAAAAGCGTCTGTCTCGAAGGATCGGGACGAATTTCTGATTTATTTGAGTCAACTGCTCTGTGGTGTTGCGTTTCAGTACAGAGACCGTCCTTGGTGAGTATTGTTGAATAGTTTCACACAGAATACTTTAAATACCGTATTGAATCGAGTTCCCGAAACCCCGAAAGTTGGCACGGTGCTCGATACTGCCGCTGTAGCGTGTATTACAGGACTGACATCAGCTATCTTACTTCAGCTATACAGGTTGCCTAGCGGTTAGTGCGTTGGGCCAGTAACTGAAAGGTCACCAGTTCAAATATCCGAGCCGACAAGATAAAACATCTGTCGATGTGCCATTGAGCAAGGCACTTAACCCTAATTTGCTCCAGGGGTGCTGTAATACTTTGGCTGACCCAGTAAAACAACACATTTCACGGCACCTACCAGGTGTATTTTTTGTTATTTTTTTCATCTTTCCTTTTTCATTATATGACTTTATCTGCTTATTGACTTGTTTTTAAACTTAAAAGGAGAAAGAACCAAGGTAGTAAGAGATGTGGGATATATTGGACAGGTACAGGTACTACCAGATACTTCTACCTGGTAGGACTCAGAGGGATGTTAGGCCAAGGAGACCCAGACTTGTTCCACGCTGTGCTCTACTCGCTGCCAAGCCTTGGGACCCACAAGGTACTTCGTCGTATGTTAGGCCAAGAAGACAAAACAGCATAGCAAGACTCGATGGGCAAAATATTTGACATGTTCTTTTGGCTAAATTCCTATCTATCGAGACTTGGAAGGAAGCAGAACGTCAACACCATAACGTTGCTGGATGGTTGAATGTGTTGTCTCACTTGCTTGGGGAGGTGAAGGAGTGTGTGTGCTGCCTCTGGGAACTCTGAAGTCTTGTAGGCTACCTTAGAGCCCTGGAACACACACAAATGTGTCAATGTTGTGTGTCTGTAACATGAGTGTAGTGAAAAAACTGTGTATGAAAAATGTATGCTGATTTCTCTGGTTTCACCAACCTTGTTGAGAGCAAAGCCCCGGAGAAAGCTAACCACCTGTCTTTGAGTTTCTGTAGGGTGACAAACCAATGAGTATGGTTACATGCACACAATAATGCGATTACTGTGCATAGTCAGTTCGATTAAAAGGTTTACAAGCTTTGCAAGAAGAACGATTCCCCTAATAACCCTTTTTACATGGACACATCTGACATCAGATTACCTGATGGCACTCTGATAAATGCCCAAAAAATTGCCAATCAAAATAAACGTTCCACCACAGCGAACATACTATTTTTGGGAAGCGGAGGGTTTAGGGAGAACACTGAGGGTACAGTGGAGGGTTTAGGGAGAACACTGAGGACACAGTGGAGGGTTTAGGGTGAACACTGAAGAGACAGTGGAGGGTTTAGGGAGAACACTGAGTGGAGGGTTTAGGGAGAACACTGAGGGTACAGTGGATGGTTTAGGGAGAACACTGAGGAGACAGTGGAGGGTTTAGGGAGAACACTGAGGGTACAGTGGAGGGTTTAGGGAGAACACTGAGGATACAGTGGAGGGTTTAGGGTGAACACTGAAGAGACAGTGGAGGGTTTAGGGAGAACACTGAGTGGAGGGTTTAGGGAGAACACAGAGGGGACAGTGGAGGGAACACACAACTGACACAGCCACACACACGTCAGAGGAGAATACCACACACACAAACACACCCACACACACACACACACACACACACACACACACACACACACACACACACACACACACACACACACACACACACACACACACACACACACACACACACACACACACACACACACACACGACAACCATGACACTTTTCAAAGACACTCATGCATGAATTAGTATACATGAAAGCAGGCTCTCTTGGCAGGCTTTGCATCTTATTCAATGAAAGACAATGATGCAAACCTGAGTAATCTATTCCTCAGCACGTTTACACACTCAAACTCAGTCTCTCTTTCACACACACTCACATTTTTCTTTACCTCGCATTATGTTTTTACACTTTAGCATTTGTGCTAAACTGATAATGGAGCCAAATTGAGTGTTTGATCAGAATATATGTCAATTGACCACAGTACTAACATGTCATTTCCAGCATGAGACATTCAAAACCCCATCATTTCATTAGCTGGAGGTCTTCTATAAAACTGAGGGCTGTCTTTTGACGTACTAGCTATATCAGATAAAAGTATGTCATTTCCCACTGCGTTGAGGATATCCCCCTGTGTCTGGGGATACGACGAAGTACCTTGTGGGTCCCAAGGTTTGGCAGCGAGTACAGCACAGCGTGGAACAAGTCTGGGTCTCACTCCTTCCCCAGCTTAAACAACAGAATAGGAAGGAGGGATGGGACCTGCAGAGGGAGAGGGGGGGGGGGCAGACAGAGAGAGAGAGACACAGAGAGAGAGAGAGATAGAGAGAGAGAGAGAGAGAGAGAGAAAGAGAGAGAGAGAGAGAGAGAGAGAGAGAGAGGCAGAGGGAGAGGGAGAGAGAGAGAGAGAGAGAGAGAAATCAAAAGAGAGAAAGATGGGAAAGAGGAAGAGAAAGAACGTGAGTGAGACAGACATACAGACAGGAGGGCATGCCAACCTGAAATACTTTTTTATTGTATGGGGGAGAGAGGGAGTAAATGGGGGGTAACATTTCTACTTTCTTGCCGAGGTCTTCGCACATCATTACGGGCCGCACTAAGCTGCACACTGTCACACCCGATCCATCTGGCCCGCCGCCCCCGCACAGGGAAAGGAAGTGGCGAAGGAATCGTCAGGCTTTGAACTTCGAAAGTTGTGTTCCAGCACTGGTGTAACCCCGCCCCCCCCCCTCTCTCTCTCTCTCTCTCTCTCTCTCTCTCTCAAGGAGCTCCCTGTTCTTTCCTTTCTGAGTTACTCTCTTTCTGTTTTCCTGTCTCTCACTCTTTCTCTCTCTCAAGGAGCTTCTTAATCCTTACTTCCTTTCTATCTCACTCACTCACTTTTTGTCTCTCTCACCCTTCTCCCTCCCTCTCTCTCTGTTTCTCTCTCCCACTCTCTCTCTCATTCCTCCCTTCAAACCTCTCACAGACAGACAGACAGACAGACAGACAGATAGACAGACAGACAGACAGACAGACAGACAGACAGACAGGCAGGCAGACAGGCAGGCAGACAGACAGAGAGTTGTACTATAGCAGAGTCTTTCCCTGGAGGCTCTTGCCATTCCAAGACTCCTAACTAAGCTCTCTCTCTCTCCCTCCCACAAATCCTGACAGACGTGTAGGGCCTTGGGGGCAGAACAGACAACCCAAGCCAAATTAGTGTCAGTTCTAGTGGAGGTATCATCCTCCCATGCCAAGACAAGAGAATATGGAAAGGAAACTAAAGGAAAATGAAGCCGTTTGTCATAGAACACAAACAGGATTTACAACTTGAACTTGTATAACTACTTTTGTTTCATATCCTTCAATAATATATACAGTACCAGTCAAAAGTTTGGACACAACATATATTTTATATTTTATATTCTTCAAAGTAGCCACCCTTTGCCTTGATGACAGCTTTGAAGATTCTTGGCATTCTCTCAACCAGCTTTGTGAGGAATGCTTTTCCAACAGTCTTGAAGTTCCCACATTTGCTAAGCACTTGTTGGCTGCTTTTTCTTTACTCCAACTCATCCCAAACCATCTCAATTGTGATGAGGTCGGGTGATTATTGAGGCCAGGTCCTCTGATGAAGCACTCCATCACTCTCCTTCTTGGTCAAATAGCCCAGATGGGATGGTGTATCACTGCAGAATGCTGGGATATCTATTGCTGGTTAAGTGCTTTGAATTATAAATAAATCACTGACAGTGTCACCAGCAAAGCACCCCCACACCATCACTCCTCCTACTCCATGCTTCATGGTGGGAACTACACATGTGGACATCATCCATTCACCTACTCTGCGTCTCACAAAGACACGATGGTTGGAACCAAAAATCTAAAATCTGGACTCATCAGACCATAGGACAGATTTCCACCGGTTTAATTTCCATTGATAATGTTTCTTGGTCCAAGCAAGTCTCTTCTTCTTATTGATGTCCTTTAGTAGTGGTTTCTTTGCAGCAATTTGACCATGAAGGCCTTATTCAGAATTGGCCATTATATGGACTTGGTCTTTTACCAAACAGGGCTATCTTCTGTATACCCCCTACCTTGTCACAACACAACTGATTGGCTCAAATGCATTAAGAAGGAAATAAATTCCACAAATGAACTTTTAACAAGGCACACCTGTTAACTGAAATGCATTCCAGGTGACGATCTCATGACGCCAATTGAAAGAATGCCAAGAATGTGCAAAGCTGTCATCAAGGCAAAGGGTGGCTACTTTGAAGAATCTCAAATCTAAAAATGTTTAACACTTTTTTGATTACCACATGATTCCATATGTGCTATTTCATAGTTTTGATGTCTTCACTATTATTCTACAATGTAGAACAATCCTGGAATGAGTAGGTGTGTCCAAACCATTGACTGGTACTATATATATAAAATAATACAATCAGGACAAATGAGGTAATGCACACATGTCCTACATACAGCCATACAGTAACATGCAGGGCTGCCAAACAGCAGTCCCTAGGGTCAAATGTGGCCAGACAGAAACTGTGGCCAGATAGAATGTACACAACTCAAAAAGCAATGAGCTATGCCAAACTGGCGGCGGCGAGTTACAAAAATACGCTGCACATATTTGCGTGTTTTTGCTACGTTGAACGTGGAACGTCCTTGCCTTCTTGTGTTGCGTACGTAAGGTATAGATTAGGCTTAATACCAACCTCTGGAATGGGATTGCTCAGTGGTTCTCTCCTAAAATCATATAGCCCCTCCTACCCCCAACAGCTGTTCTAACCTCTGAACTGAGACAATGCAGGATTAACTCCTTGAGTTATGTGTAACCCTCACCCCTCCCTGTGCCCCCCATTAACAGGGTTGTAACCTCTGACCACTCCCCATGGATCGCAGGGCTCCTTCTTTTGAACCATTCATGATTTGACCAATTAACATGGTCTTATGGACACCATGGTGTGATGAAGAATACCCCTTACCACTTAGCACAAATTGGATGTATTGGATAGATAGTATTCTGCATTACTCTCAGTGTGCCTACCATTCTTCACTTTCATCACTACTATACATGTTTTTATGTCATGTCTCCACCTAACTCTGTTGGCCCCTGGTTTGGGAGAATTTTTGTTAAATTGGTTTCATCCGCGCTAGTGAGGAAGCCATGGAGTAGATCACGTTTTTCCGAGCTCCTGCTGAAATTGCATTTATCTAAAAGTTTCTTTGCACTTTGACCCAAAAATAACTAGGAAACACAGCCTTTGAATGACGTGCTTTACTTTGTTCAACTTTTATTTTTGTTTTAATGCTTAAATGGCACATAACCTGCAAAAGTTTAAATTCAGCGGAGTCACTGGCAAAAGAGAAAACACTAGGCCCAAGACGAAGAGCTCGAGTTCTTCAACAAGTGGGAGCAGCGGCTACTCCCCTCGGGGCTCAGTGAAAAAATGAACACCGAGGATTTGAAGGCCGAGATTCTTGCTGCCCTCAGAGCGGACATCTATGCTCAAGTCGTAACTCAAGGAGGCACTCAGTGAGGACTTTAATTTTATTAAGTCGGAGTTACAAGCAGTCAAGAATGAACTTGCAAAGCATACAGCAATAGTTCGTACTGAACTGGATACAGTTAAGAAAACTGTCTCCGACATGGAACAATCAGTCAGCGTGCTCGGACGACACGACTACGCTACATACCACGGTTAAGAAGCTTGAAACTGATGTGGCTAACCTTAAGGAACAATGCATACATTTACAAGGTCATATGCGAAGATCCAATATCAGGATCATGGGGGTAGCAGAGGACCCGGGCTCAAGTTCCACTTCATCAGTCTCAAAGTTAATGAAGGAAGCCCTTCAATTTGGATAAAGACATCCTTGTAGACCGCTCACATCGGGGCTCTCAAGCAAGAAAGCCAGGCAGAAAATATTGCGTCATTGTGGCTAAACTACACTGCTATCAAGATTGTATTGATGTTTTTCGTGGTGCCAGAGAATTTGGCCCACTTCAATGCAATGGAGCATCCATCTCTATTTCCCAGACGATGTTCCCAGCGTTGCTCGTGACCGTGCTGCTTTCAATGATGTCAAGAGTCTGCTCTGTGGAAGAACAAATGTTCGGTATGGTGTAGCCTTTCCTGCACGGCGTCCGTATAATATACAACGGCACCGAGAAAAGTTCCAAGACCCCCATAAGGCAATGACCTTCGTAAAGGCGAACATTCTACTGAGGTCGGACGAAGCAAATGGCTGAATGTTCACCTGGACGAATGTGTCTACCACTGCAGACTCAGTCTCTCTTTTGTAGATACGGTATAGCTTTGCCAGTGGCATCAGTTGATATTGTTATTATTAAGTAATGTTAGTGCCTTAGTTCTGGTGAGTCATTCTCCTTTTGTTTTAATGTTTTATTTCATTACCATGAAGCTGCTCATTTCTATTTATGGACGGTACCAGTATCCAGGGTAGATAAAGCACGGTTCTATTATTAGGTTTCATCATTTCTTTAAAGACGTTGCCGCTAATTTAGTGGTATTTGGAGCAAAGGGAGGCTGTGGAACATGGCGTTTTCAAAATAGAAGCCACTTCCTGTTTTGATTTTCCTCAGGGTTTCGCCTGCAATATCAGTTCTGTTATACTCACAGACAATATTTTGACCGTTTTGGAAACTTTAGAGTGTTTTCTATCCAATACTAATAATAATATGCATATATTAGCAACTGAGACTGAGGAGCTGGCCGTTTACAATGGGCACCTTTTCATCCAAGCTACTCAATACTGCCCCTGCAGCCATAAAAAGTTAATTAAAAATCATCATTCTTTTTTCAACATCAGACGTCTTTATAATATACTTTATAATCCCTCTTCATCTGACACTCCAGATATATTGTTATTACTTGATGCTGTGAAGACATTTGATCAGGTGGAATGGGATTATCCATTTTATACTCTCAAACAATTTGGATTCGGTCCCAATTTTATGTCCTTTACTTCTCCCCTATGGCTGCAGTGCGCACAAATAACCTTTCATCCTATTTCCAGCTTCAACGTGGGACAAGACAGGGTTGTCCTCTATCCCCTAAGCTGTTGGCCATCGCAATTTAGCCTTTAGCCATTCAATACATAATAACACCACTATCAAAGGTATTCGAAGAGTGGCTTAGAGCAGAAAGTTTCACTCTATGCGGATAACATGCTATTATATATGTCTGACCCTTTAACTTCCAGAGATCCAGGTTCTACTAAAGACAGTTGGTAAATATCCAGGTATAAGGATAATCTACAAAAAAAGGTAATTGATGCTTATCAACCTTTCTGCCATGCAAATTTATTTTTGTCATATTCCCTTCAGAATGACTCCACAGAAATTGAAATATTTGGGAATTTGGATCACACACAATTTCAAAGATCTCTATAAAGCCAATTTCCCTCCCTTGATACTCTGTCTGAAACAGGATATTGAATGCTGGGATTTACTTTATATTTCCTTGGGCAGAATAATTAACACTATTATTAAAATGAATGTATTACGTAATGTTTGATACTTATTTCAATGCATTCCAATCTTTCTGACAACATTTTTTTTTTTATCTACACAGAAGCCATAAACTGATATCTGATTTTATCTGGAACAAGAAAAACCCTTGGATACGTAAGAGCGTATTGCAGAGATCTCATACCCAGGGTGGTCTAGCACTTCTGAACTTTCAATATTATTACTGGGAAGCTAATATATTAATCATTCTATATTGGATGACAGAAATCCCTGATGTTATAGGTCCGAAATTGTTGACCTTGGAGATATCATCCTGCGGCCCCACCTCATTAGCTGCCTTACTCTGTTCAAAACTTGCATTAGTTGAGCCTGTTTCCAAATGCACAAAAAACAACAACTGTGAAACATTCTCCAAAAACCTGGAAACAGTTCAGGTGATTGTTTGGTCTCAGTGAATTTTCAACTTCTGCCCCATTATCAAAGAACCATACATTCTCTCCATCATTATTAGACCGGGCGTTTCATATCTGGTGTGGAAAAGGGATCTCCTCACTGAACGACTTGTGCATTGATATGGATTTTGCATCTTTTGAACAGTTAGTACAAAAGTTCAATATTCCTAGATCCCATGTCTTTAGACACCTGTAATTGTGTAGTTTTGTATCTTCATACTCTAGCCACTTCCCATCACTCCCACCTACCTCCCTTCTAGATTCTATTTTTAAAGTGAACCCTTTAAAATGGGCTCCTAAGTGGCGCAGTGGTCTAAGGCACTGCATCTCAGAGCAAGAGGTGTCACTACAGTCCCTGGTTTGAATCCAGGCTCTATCACATCCGGCCTCCGTGTCTGGGAGTCCCATAGGGCGGCATACAATTGGCCCAGTGTCGTCCAGGTTTGGCCGGGGTAGGCTGTCATTGTAAATAAAAATGTGTTCTTAACTGACTTGCCTAGTTAAATAAAGGTTACATTTTTAAAAATCTAAGGGGGCATAAATTTGATCTATGCGTTATTAAACTTGCACAACCTGGATTCCCTGAACTCTCTTAAGAGCCAATGGGAAGAGGATTTAGGTGAGCAACTTTCAGACAAAGCGTGGCATAGTGTGCTTCAGAGAATACATTCTTCATCTATATGTCTAAGACATGCTGTAATTCAATTTAAAGTAGTTCATTAGCTGCATTGTTCAAAGGCTAAATCATCCCAGATTATACCATAAATAGATCCCACTTGTGACCGATGTAAGCAGGTTCCTGATACTTTATTACCTGTTTTGGACATGCCTGAAATGGACAGATATCTGGATATCAATTTGAGACGTCTTCTAAGATACTGGAGAGACCTACAGAACCTTCTGGCTTTATTGCATTATCCAGAGGGGCACCACAGGAGGCCCGTCTAAACAGATCCATGGGCAACATGCCGGTACTTACTACTCTTCTAGCTAGACGTCTTATACTATTCAAGTGGAAGGATCAGTTTCCTCCTACTTTTAACCATTGGATGAAGGAAGTTATGCAACATCTCAAGCTAGAGAAAATACGTAACTCCGTTAGGGGATCTGCAATTTTATAATACCTGGCAACCTTTCCTATCCTTTGTAGAAGACATGGACCCAGCTAACTCCATAAACCAACCCAAATTAGAATGTGGATCATTATTTTTACTCTTTTAACATTTTGTTTTATAGTATCTTTGTAATTTTTTTTATTATTTGATTATATTACTCACTGTATATCATGCCTGCTTTAAATCTGGTTTTGGGGTGGTGCTCTGTTAGAGCATAGGGGGTTGGGGTGGGTTTGATTTGATTTGGTAGGGGATCAGTGTGTGTTCTGTTAGAGCATGGGGGGGTTGGGGTGGGTTTGATTTGGTAGGGAATCAGTGTGTGTTCTGCCGTCTACCTATTCTGTCTGTTATCTGTGGAATCATAAAAAAATGCCAAATAAAAAAACCTCTGGTTTCATCCCAGAATGTTGGCATTAGAGGCTGTGGACTTACGTTTAGTGCTCTGTGAAAGAGCTATTTTCAGTTAATTATATTTTGGGGGAATCCTCTTAAACGCACCAATGGAAGTGTGCCAGGATGCCAAATTCATAATATGAAGGCAGGAATGTTCGTGCCAGAGCAAAGAGGTTAAAAGCACTCCTCTGCTCCTTCTCTTCACCTTTCTTTCTTTCTTCCTTCCTCCGTTCCTTCCTGCCTTTCTAATTTCCTTCCTTCAGGGGTAGAAGAAGGAGAAAAGGGGTCTTTCTCTGAGCCCTCGGCTCCATGAGAGCGCCGGCTCTGCCACTGCTACGCCTAAATTAACATAACGCACATATCGCTCCCAGTTCGCCTGGACCTTGCCCTGTTGCCTAGCAACCCAAACATCTGCATGGCTTATCGTGGGGGGGTTAGAGGACAGTGAGAGGGGGGGACATTTTCTCTCCTTTTAGAGGTAATGGCCACCTGTTTTCTCCAACACGATAATCAACCATCTGATCCTTCCTTCACTTGTAGCACTTCAGTGCCTGAAGATACTACTAGTTAGCATTGTAGTGACAAGACTGAGACTTGAATACAGGGACATGAATACTGTAGGTACTAGCCTAGTGCGTTTATGTTTCTGGCTTGTAAAATCTTGTGTTTGCAGCACCCTGGTTTCAGCATGCTGCAGCAGCCACGGTGGTGTCGTGATTTAGCCTCAAAGTTACTGAGAGATATGGGGGTCAGAGGGTCAGGGGGTGTTCAGTCTACGAGCCAATGGTGTAAAAATAAATTCATCTGCCCATAAAAACTGTATATGGGGAAACAAAACACAGCATGTACAAACACAAACACAGGCTATAATGACACAAACACACTATACTGTACTCACACATGCACACACACACACACACACACACACACACACACACACACACACACACACACACACACACACACACACACACACACACACACACACACACACACATACACATACACATTGCTACAAGGAAATGGAAATACAATGGATATAAAAGGTATCAATAACCTACTGGTCCCTGTTAACTAGCAGAACCACAGGTATCAATAACCTAGTTGAACTTGTTATTTTTGTTGAACAGTCAAATTCAATAACTGTGGTTCCAATATGCAGTTTCCAGTAGCTACCTGTGCAGGGTCTGCCTGGGGGGGATAAAGGGGATAAAGATACACTATATATGCAAAAGTATGTGGACACCCCTTCAAATTAGAGGATTCTGATATTTCAGCCACACCTATTGCTGACAGGTGCATCAAATCGAGTACACAGCCATGCAATCTCATTAGACAAACATTGTCAATAGAATGGCCTTCCTGAAGAGCTCAGTGACTTTCAACATGGCACTGTGTGACAACCCTCCCACTGCCGAATTCTTTCTCTTTGCACTTGTTTTCCTTAATAGGATGTCGGTGGGAGAAGCCGGGAGGGTCATCAGTGGAATGGGACACACCTGGATTTAGGTGTGTCCCGGGGATAAACACACCTTTCCCCCCCATAGTCTGAGGAGACTCTCTCAATGCAGAAATACTGTTGTTTTTGGTTGCGGTATTTTGGGGGTTCTTTGTGTTAATTTGTTTTGGCACCTCTCAACACCCCTCATTATCACCATCTATGCACGCATCCACTTACATACACTACTGACTACACACACGCCATTGTTACTTGGATATAGTTTACTTTATTAAATAAATCTGTTTATTATTTCTTTATTTCTGCGTTGTCTCCCTCTTTGTTACGGGCTACGAGCCGGTTCATAACACACTGTCATAGGATGCCACCTATCCAACAAGTCAAAGCAAATTTCTGCCCCGCTAGATCTGCCCCGGTCAACTGTAAGTGCTGTTACTGTGAAGTGGAAACTTCTAGTAGCAACAATGGCTAAGGCGCGAAGTGATAGGCCACACAAGGTCACTGAACAGGACCACCGAGTGCTGAAGCGCGTAACGCATAAAACTGCCTCTGGAAGCAACGTCAGCACAATAACTGCTCGTCAGGAGCTTCATGAAATGGGGTTCCATGGCCGAGGAGCCGCACAAAACCCTAAGATCACCATGCGCAGTGCCAAGTGTTGAGTGGTGTAAAGCTCGCCGCTACTAGACTCTGGAGCAGTGGAAACGCGTTCTCTGGAGATGATGCATCACGCTTCACCATCTGGCAGTCCGACGGACTAATCTGGGTTTGGTGGATGCCAGGAGAATGCTTCCTGGCCCAATTCATAGTGCCAACTGTAAAGTTTGGTGGATGATAAATAATGGTCTGGGTCTGTTTTTCATGGTTCGGGCAAGGCCCCTTAGTTCCAGTGAAGGGAAATCTTAACATTACAGCATAAAATGACATTCTAGACGTTTCTATGTCCAACTTTGTGGCAACAGTTTGTGGAATGCCCTTTCCTGTTTCAGCATGACAATACCCCCCGTGCACAAAGCAATGTCCATACAGAAGTGGTTAGTCGAGATCGGTGGGAAGAACTTGAGTGGCCTGCACAGAGCCCTGACCTCAACCCCATCGAACACCTTTGGGATGAATTGGAACGCCGACTGAGAGCCAGGCCTAATCGCCCAACATCAGTCCCCGACCTCACTAATGCTCTTGTGGCTGAATGGAAGCAAGTCCCCACAGCAATGTTCCAACATCTAGTGGAAAGCCTTCCCAGAAGAGTGGAGGCTGTTATATTAGCAAAGGGGCAATGGTGGAAAAAGTACTCAATTGTCATACTTGAGTAAAAGTAAAGATACCTTAACAGAAAATAACTCCTTTAAAAGTGTTTCACCTAGTAAAATACTACTTGAGTAAAAGTCAAAACATTTTTTGTATACTTACGTATCAAAAGTAAAAGTATAAATAATTTCAAATTCCTTATATTACAGTTTTTCTCAATTGCTAAACCACAATTTCTGAAACCTTGCTCCATTTCCTGATTTCCTTAAAGGTAAAAAAAATAAAATAAAATAAAAAACATTAAACACAAAACCTCATCTTCAAGCACTATTGTACATAACCTCTGACTCCGCTTGCAAAATGAAACATTCGCCTCAAAACAGTTTTACCTGTGTTCAAAATCAAACACTGCTCTCAAATCATAAACAATGTGATCAAAATGATATACACTCTCAAGCAGTCAGTAAACAATACACCGAAAAATAGAAAACACATTGTTCAAAACATACTATTCTCAGGGAGAAGTACATTTTTAATCAAAAAAAATATTCATATTTTTCCTTCATTGTCTTTTGATGAACGAAAACAGGTTCTATCATAGTAGCTCAAAATTGATCAGAAATTACTACTCTGCTTTGCTCTTTGCAATTTAGTTTTCTGTTCTTCCTCCTCCTTGTACCCCTATTTTTACAGTACTGTACCCTGCATCTCACAAACTTGTCCTTGTGATACTTTAATTATTGTTCTTTGTTGATATGAACCTGCAACCAGTCAAAATCTATTGAGCAGTCAGTACTGTTAATAAATGGAAAGCACAATGTTCAGGGCCATACAATTTGTCCATTGTACAGTATACAGTCTACAATGCACTGGACTACAGTATCCATTCTCAGACTTTCTCCTTCCACCTTCAACAACCTGTTTGCTCTCTGAACTGGCTTATATTGGTTGTGTTGCATCATTTGAAACAGGTTAAATCAATTTTGAGTGGTTGTGTTCAATCAATGACATGTCTTCTCTATTTGTATTTGATTGTTGCCACTTGTGTTTACCAGTTTGGATGACATGTGCATTAGAGTGCAGAATGTGTTTTGAGAATGAGAATGTGTTTAGAGTTTTGCTGAAAAGTCTAAGTGAGATCTGCAAATTGTGTTTTACCATGTGAAATGGTTTGAGGTATTGACAACAGACTGCATAATTAGCTAAATGAGTCCAGGCAACTGAGAACTTTGTTCAGCCAATGGGTTTTAGTGTTTTAGCAATTGAGAAAAACTGTAAAACCACTACATGATTGGTGGGTCTCCCTCGGGACGGTTGAGCTAACGTAGGCTAATGCGATTAGCATGATATTGGCAGAAAGCTTAAATTCTTGTTAATCTAACTGCACTGTCTAATTTACTGTAGCTATTGCAGTGAATTAATACCATGCTATTGTTTGAGGAGAGTGCACAGTTATGAACTTGAAAAGTTATTAGTAAACCAATTAGGCACTTTTGGGCAGTCTTGATACAAAATGTTGAACAGAAATGCAATGGTTCATTGGTTCAGTCTTAAACTGTGCAGATACACTGCTGCCATCTAGTGGCCAAAATATAAACAGTGCTTGGGCTGGAATAATACATTATAGCCTTTCTCTTGCATTTCAAAAATACCAAACAACACATGTTTTTTTCTTTGTATTATCTTCTACCAGAGCTAATGTGTTCTATTCTCCTACATTCACTTCACATTTCCACAGATTTCAAAGTGTTTCCTTTCAAATGTAATCAAGAATATGCATATCCTTGCTTCAGATCTTGAGCTACCGGAAGTTAGATTTGGGTATGTCATTTTAGACGAAAATTGAAAAAATAGGATCCGATCAAGCAAACCAGATGATGGCACATTTATTTGAGATGTTTTTAAATGTATAGATAGCAAAACAAAGCATTTTTGTTCCGTGAGTTCGCCAGATCAGAGGCAATAGGGATGACCAGGGATGTTCTCTTGATAAGCGCATGAATTGGACCATTTTCCTGTCAAAATGTAACAAGTACTTTTGGGTGTCAGGGAAAATGTATGGAGTAAAAAGTACAGTACAGCTACCCAAAATAACGACTTAAGTAGTACTTAAGTATTTTTACTTAAGAGAGAGAGAGGTGAGTGAAAGAGAGAGTGAGAGAGGATTGAAAGAGAAACAGAGAGGTGAGTGAAAGACAGAGAGAGAGAGAGAGAGAGAGGTGAGTGAAAGACAGAGAGAGAGAGGTGAGTGAAAGAGTGAGTGAGAGAGGTGAGTGAAAGAGGGAGTGGTGAGTGAAAGACAGAGAGGGGTGAGGGAAAGAGAGAGTGAGAAAGGTGATTGAAAGAGAGAGAGGTGAGTGAAAGAGAGAGAGAGAGCTGAGTGAAATACAGAGAGAGAGATGAGTGAAAGACAGAGAGAGAGAGGTGAATAAAAACAGAGAAAGGTGAGTGAAAGAGAGAGAGAGAGGTGAGTGAAAGACAGACAGAGAGAGGTGAGTGAAATACAGAGAAAGGTGAGTGAAATACAGAGAGAGAGAGAGAGAGAGAGAGAGGTGAGTGAAATACAGAGAGAGGTGAGTGAAATACAGAGAGAGAGAGAGAGGTGAGTGAGAGAGAGAGAGTGGTGTGTGGTAGAAGTAATTGTAGATAAGAGACAGGGACAAAGCGAGGTAACAGTGTGTGTAAGGAGAGGAGGCTGAGAGAGTGATATAGCATTGGGTCATTACCCAGTGTGAGAAGCCCTGTCTGCTGGGACAGATCAGAGCCAAACCCACTGTCATCTCCTCTACCGGGAACTCCTAGAGACACACACAGAGTCAGACGCACGCACGCACACACACACACACACACACACACACACACACACACACACACACACACACACACACACACACACACACACACACACACACACACACACACACACACACACACACACACTTTAGAGGAAGTGGGACTACAAACAGATCCTTAAGGGGTCTTGACAATGCAGGGATCGTAAGCGCACTGAGCTCAAAAGATTCCATCTCAGTCTCTGACAACAAGAGGAATCTTTGGAGCTGTGTGCGCTCCCCATCCAATGCTTTGAAGAGATTAGGATCACACAGGGAGTCGGATCTGGATACACTGGCAGGGCAATGTAGACAGAACCTTAACAAAACTCCCACAGCTGCAGGCAGAAAAACAAGCTAAAGAGCTGCTGTGCTTTGCGTCTGTCTGTGCGGAAACGGTTTGCTGGGGGTTCTTCATTTTATACCGAGAGTCAGCAGTATGACATGACCATAAACAGCGGTGCAACATCGAAAAGCAAGAGGCTGATCTCATTAGAACTCACACAAACTGTTTTCTGATCTGCGCATATGAAGGAGAGGAGGTGGGTTAAGACTAGTGAGATGCAGCCCTGGTCTACTTCGTCTTGTGTGACTGGCACACCTCTGTATGGGCTGGGAGAAGCTGGTGCAGTAGTTGGAGTAGCAGTCTGCAGTCCCCGCTGAACTGACAGGCACGCAGCAGCTGAAGGGCCAGATGGGCCCTCTGAGTACTCCAGCCATCCCTCAGGGAACCCTCCAGGGCCGGGCTCAGGGCCGGGCTCAGGACCTCCACGAAAAGCCCCGCAGCTCCAACACTACATTCACACAGTCCACCTAGAGATAAAGACATAACACAGGTTGCGTCAATGGTCCCACCATACCTGCTATATGTTTTGTCTTTCACCTATTTTGCCATGTACTGTGTTGTGCCGTGCTACATTATGCTCACAGGTCCATGTCTACACTGTAAGGGGTGTGTTGCCTCAAAATAATAAAAAGGAAATCAATCTTGTCTCACTTGCATGTAAGGTACCAGCTCATAGAGACAGCAAACCATTCTGTGGCGTACCACAGGGCTCTGTCCCAGGTCCTCTTCCTTTTCCTGGTCTTCTTTCTTTTCTTGGTTCTGGTTCTGGGTGTGGTCCCCTTGCTGGAGGGGCCCTGAGGAGGCTGTGTGTGAGCAGGGTGTACTCAGGCAGCCGCTGGAGCTCACAGTACAGGTAGAGCAGGAAGGGAGCCAATATGGTCACGTGCGCAGGCTCACCCCTGCAAGCACGCACGCACACACACACACACACACACACACACACACACACACACACACACACACACACACACACACACACACACACACACACACACACACACACACACACACACACACACACACACACACACACACACACACACACACACAAACTGACAGGAGAATTCAATGTTAAACACACACCTGCACATCCATGTCGTAAAATGTAACTTTAAAGCATATTTCAAGTAGATAATATCATGCCTCCAAGAAAAACAAACATCACACAGGTTAGCCAGCTGACAGTCATGAGTTATGGAGGACGCTCCAGCTGTACAACCAGATTACTTTGAAATGTTAGAAGGGAGAGCAGTCTGGCCTCTCTTCTAGTTGGTTCCTGTGGAGGTTTTATCGGCCACTCAAGGCCCCTGGCCCAGGTCTGACCAAGGCCGGAAACTCTTTAGCTAACCTGTCAGCGGCCCACTGGATGAAGTCATCAATCTCCAGCAGCAGAACGGGCCAGCAGTCGGGCGGTTTTCCAGCACGGTGATGTGTGGATGGGGGCTGCTCCTGTAACACATTAATTTGTTAATTTGGCTATGCTTTCGGTTACCAGCAGGTACGCAATCTCTATGGATATGTGAAGATGAGTTACGTTTGCTCGCATGCTGTAAATAACCAGTAAACTATTCCCTATATATCGCACTACTTTTGAATACAGCACTATGGGCCCTGTTCATAAGTAGTGCACTAAATCAGGAACAGGGTGACATTTGGGACTGTCTGAGTATATTATCAGCCCATATGTCTGGGCTTAGACATTTAAACAATAACTCATAATCAGTTATCTGTCCTGTTTCATCTCATTGAGGACAATGCAACACAGTCAGGATTTCAGGTTTCACATCCATGGGAAAAGTGCTGGTCTGCTAGTGTTTAGCTTGAAAGCTAATGTGACACATATGCTTTGATAAATAAAACATACATGTGGAAACAGGACGAACCATCATCCATTGCATCCAACGAAGACATATGGGTAAATGGTTTCATGTGTTCTGTTTTTCTTTAGTTATATCATTATATTACAGCACATTGGGTACTACTGTATGTATTATGGTCACTTGTTGGGCTCCTAATCTTTCCCTGGGTGGTTGTGTGGGTATGTGTGTGTGTGTGTGTGTGTGTGTGTGTGTGTGTGTGTGTGTGTGTGTGTGTGTGTGTGTGTGTGTGTGTGTGCGCGCGTTCATGCCTGTGTGTGTGTAAGAAAATGCTGGAATATGACGTGCTAGCAGACGCCTGGCCTTGAAGACATGTGTGTGACTGACTGAGGCTTCTGGGCTTCATCGGCTAAGAGTTTGTCAGACAGATGTTCTTCTGAATAACTTATTTTGAGGCCTAAGGTAGACTATCACTTTTGATTCTTTAAACAGTAAGCTAGGAGTTTTTTGTCATGCTGATTAGCCTTAAGAACATGCACAACCAAAGGCTTTAACGTTTCTTCGGTCTACAAATCTATGTGTAACTTGATCTGTCCAAAATGTACAGAAATTCCTCCGGGACAATGGATCCACTTCTGACCACCAAGCTTCAGAACTTTGAATGTATGTAGGTGCTAAGCCTCAAGCATAGGCTAATGGAGTTTAGGTTTTACAAGAAACCAGTTAACATAGGAAGCCTTTCTAACCAACAAAGTCCCTGTCAACGCCTACAAATGGCCTGGCTATCATTGTAACAGGATCTTGCCTTGTCTGCTGTGAGACTGGACGGCAAAACAAAGAGGCAAAAAAACATTACCAGGAAGAGCGCCAAAGCCAAATAACCCTCTCTGAGGCTAATGCCTGCCCTCGCCCCTCACCCCCGTCTTCCCCCTACCTCTCCCTGCCACCTGGGGTTTGGGGAAGGGCTGGCGTCAGGCAGACTGTACCCGGGCTAAGATCTGGCCACGGGCCCACTGGCAAACAGAGGGCCTGTGGTGTTTCCAGTCACAACAATCCACAATGATGTTCAATTAGGTCAGAAGAGGAGCTCCTGGGAAAAAAAAGAATGTCTAGTGGTTGAAGAAAAGTGGATCAACTCCAAACCCCTGGTGGAGCCGAAGCCCCAAAGAACCTTTCATGAAAAGTGATTCATGGATTACATTAACAAGGAATCCCACTCTTTAGAATCATACATCTGAATGTCAAGAGAGATTGGATATGACCTTTGAACCAACCAAAGGTTGAGGTTAAAACAACACACTTGAAGTGTGGCAAGGAGAAACTGCCTGCAGACAGACAGGCATGATCTTGACCACTGCCCCACCTCAATCATTGCACGCATCACTGCTCCCGAAACACCGGGGGAAGGAAGTCTGTCTCTCGCTCTGTTAACTGAGAGCGTGACTGACCAGCTTGCCTGCCACAGACTCTTAGGGACAAAGCGTCCCCCTTCCCTTTACCTCCCCCCTCCCTCTGCGTCCCATGGCTTAATCTGTCTGACCATCTCTCTATCCCTGTCCTCAGGTTCCCTGTGGCTTGTCTCGGCCTCCAGTTCAATGCGGCTCATCCATCAGGCCTTCTTCTTTCTCTCTAGACAGGCCAGACAGACCCACCGTTACCTGCTTTCACAGCCAGACAATGGAGGGAGCGAAACTGACAAGACTGACCTTGCCGTTGTTGAACTGCAAGTTCACTGGCAGTGGCAGAATAGAGAGCGCTGGGTTGGAGGGTAAGGGGGCGTTAAAGGGACTGTTTGCTCCAAAACCAAAGTTTGTCAGATGTTTTCAGATATCAAAGTGATCTAATGTCGAGATGAGTCTACATCCGATGGCAATGGTGGTGTAGAAAGTCTATATGAGTTATATAGCTTAAATCCTAATGAATCAAAAATGTAAGTACTGAATAGAATTAGGAAGATAGTGCTTATCTTTTCCATCCATTTGTGATTGAGGCATACAGCTGGATCTAGCCTGATGGCGTGCAACATGAACACATCTCCACATTAGACAAGTTATGAGGTCAGTAAACCTTGGACAAAAAAAAACTGTCCCTTTAACTGTCCCATTAACTTTAGACTGTACGTTTAAGAACACACCTGTCTGGCAATGTGTGCTGCTTACACTGACTCCCAGATGAACCCAGAACACAAAAAAAGGAGGTGGGGGTTGGGGTGAGGGAGACCCAACAGCTTTAGTGCCACACCAAGTCTGAATCGGAAATCGGTCAGATGCACGGGAGAAGCCTGTCTGGTTGCGAGGGACCAAGGAGGTTAATGGGACAGACAGACATACCCAGGACGTAATCCTGGGAGAATGCGGCCCACCTGAACCACCCTATCCCCATCCTCCTGGTCCCGCTGGGTAGTTAAGTGGCTTAGTGTCTCTGTGGCAGATTGCGCGGGGGCAGCGGCGGGCAGACAGTCAACAATGGGCACCTAGTGGGTATCCTTCATAAATCCTGCAGCATTTAAACCGGCATTTAAACGAGGCTGGTCCACCAATGACGGGCCTGCTGCACCACCCTGGTGCCCCCAGCATATTAATCTTCTCACCAGGGAATGACAGGGAGCGAGACGGAGAGGAAAGGTAAAGAAGGGAAAGGAGGGAAAGGAGGAGGAATATAGAGAAAGGGAGGGATGGAAAGAAAGACAAGGGGATGCTGTGAGAAAATGAAAGGGAGGGAGAAATAAATAAATAAAAGGATAGGCCTAACTCAGTTTATTTTCCCACCACTCTGTGACTGATTACAGGGGCAAAGGTGTATATCAAAGACCAGGGGACGGAAATTAGGGTTCTCTCTGCAAACTCTGAGAAAAGCATCCATTTGTGTTCTGGGTATAGCTAAGAGATTTTTTTTCATCATGCCTAGTAATGACGGACCTCCAGATTCCTCTACCCCTGGTGGTTGATATCCATTCATTCTCAAAACCAGAATCCCCATGTCTGTCTTGGAGAGTTGTATGCTGGTTAGATGGCTCAAGGTGCACACCTACTTACTCTATGGCTGTATGTATCAAGCGTCTCACAGTAGGAATACTGATCTAGGATCAGTTTAGCCTTTTAGATCATATGTAATATTATCACATGGACAGGGGGACCTGATCCTAGATCAGCAGTCCTACTCTGAGACATCTTGATACATACGGCCCCAGATCACTAGTGGAGGAGTAGATGCTGGCCTTTTGTACCCCAATGACGCAATTCGACCCTACCCCCAATTCATGCTCCTTATTCCTGACACCTATGGTGACGCCTGAGGGGGTCATGATTCATGGTAAATTGCTCCACTATGAAATTAAATCAGAGCTGGGCCTTAACAGCCCATCAGAGTAGGTTGATGTTACCCAAATGAGATATTAATCACTATCAACAGGATGGGTCGGCCAGAGAACAATCCTATGGAGGGGGTCGGTATGCTAACTTACTAGCATCGCTCCGAAGGGAAAAAATTCTATACTTCACATAGGAAACCCTATTCCCTATAACAACTACTGTTGACCAGCCTTGGTTAAAAGTAGTGCACTAGGGAATAGGGTGCCATTTGGAACACAAGCATGATCTATAGTCACATAATTGCAGTATCAGTGCAGCATTTCCATGACTTCACAAAGGACTAACTCAAATATTACTACTCAGAAACAGAATTATTATGACCTCATAGTAGTATTTTCATGAAAACCCAGTAAGAAAATACTAATGTACTACATCAGTAGTATTTTCATGAAAACCCAGTAAGACTACTTACAACAAGTTATGACATAATATTTTGACTATCATGGCTACTAAATGTTATTATGACATCATGATAATATTACCACTACAGAAAGATGTTATTAAGACAAAATTGTCCATGGTAGGCCGTCATTGTAAATAAGGATTTGTTCTTAACTGACCTAGGGACAAGTGAAGTGGACTGACCTGATGGAGTAGGGACAAGTGAAGTGGACTGACCTGATGGAGTAGGGACAAGTGAAGTGGACTGACCTGATGGAGTAGGGACAAGTGAAGTGGACTGACCTGATGGAGTAGGGACAAGTGAAGTGGACTGACCTGATGGAGTAGGGACATGTAAAGTGGACTGACCTGATGGAGTAGAGACAAGTGAAGTGGACTGACCTGATGGAGTAGGGACATGTAAAGTGGACTGACCTGATGGAGTAGAGACAAGTGAAATGGACTGACCTGATGGAGTAGGGACATGTGAAGTGGACTGACCTGATGGAGTAGGGACAAGTGAAGTGGACTGACCTGATGGAGTAGGGACATGTAAAGTGGACTGACCTGATGGAGTAGAGACAAGTGAAGTGGACTGACCTGATGGAGTAGGGACATGTGAAGTGGACTGACCTGATGGAGTAGGGACAAGTGAAGTGGACTGACCTGATGGAGTAGGGACAAGTGAAGTGGACTGACCTGATGGAGTAGGGACAAGTGAAGTGGACTGACCTGATGGAGTAGGGACAAGTGAAGTGGACTGACCTGATGGAGTAGGGACATGTAAAGTGGACTGACCTGATGGAGTAGAGACAAGTGAAGTGGACTGACCTGATGGAGTAGGGACAAGTGAAGTGGACTGACCTGATGGAGTAGGGACAAGTGAAGTGGACTGACCTGATGGAGTAGGGACAAGTGAAGTGGACTGACCTGATGGAGTAGAGACAAGTGAGGTGGACTGACCTGATGGAGTAGGGACAAGTGAAAGCTTGCTCCATTGTCTCTCTGGTCCACTTGCATTTGGAGAAGCCTTCCTATCACTTTTATCAACCTCTGCACATTTCTGTCCACAATAAACAGAAGAAAAAAAGTATCAGGTCAGGGACATAACTAGCAATTTACAGAAAACCAACCTATACTTGCCCTATCCACAGGGGCTACTTGAGAAGACTCATGAGACAGTAGGCCTACTGGTAAAATGCACATGAGGAGGTACTTCAGGGGTTCTCTGGGCAGAGATAAATTCAGTTAGTGGAACAGTAACTGAAAAAGGTTGGGAACCACTTACTTACAGTATACTGTGTCGAGGACCTTCATGATATTGGTGAGTGAGAGCACATGGGGAAGAAACAGCTCCAATCTTAATTTTGAAAAACATTTCAACACTGGCCCACAGAGCACTATACAAACACTGCATCTCTGTTACGTTTTAATTTGACCCAAAAATAAACTATTTTACATTGAGGACTGACAGTCCGAGTCAGTCTGACAAACACTCAGACACATCCCTCTTCATCTGGGATGTTAAATACCAACCAGTCCCTCTCAGTCTCAACGCACGCTTCATGACTGACTCAGTAATAGAAGAACACTGTACATTTACACAATGATGTTAGACGGCGCATGCCATAATATCCGAGGCTGGAAAGGTCACAAGCTGATTGACGTTCCATTTCCTGCTGTGAAGGCCATTACCTAAGCAAGATCAATAGTCAGCAGCAGCAGCAGCCTGGGGAGTAGCAAGGACAGCGTGTCCCTTCCTCAGTGAAATGACTGTCATCACCTTGTTTACAGCGAGAATGCCCATGGTGTGTCCGAACAATGTAAAGAGACCAGGGCAAGGTGCCCAGACTCAAGTAAATGACCATCGTTAAATGTTGGTGACCATGGTGACAGACCTTAATGAAAGTGGTGTAAAAAAAGAATACAAATAAAATAAACAACAACATGTGCATCAGTGTCATACAGTGAATCATAGTAACCATAGTGATGATTCTACACGGATATGACCACTAGGCCTATACACGTGGAGTGTACTGTGTTTTCTTTTCTTCCTATAGTGAATAATATAGCATGATTTATATAAGGCTTAATAAGAGGCTTATAGGAGAGCTAGGTTGAGTTTCATAATGACTTTCAGTATAACGTGATCAGCTGCTCTACAGTATGACGTGACAATGCTGTGTAGCAGGATGTCCTTATCAGTGTTGCACCACAGAGAGATAGAGGAGGGACATGTCTGACAGTGTGGATAAGATCTGTTAAGACCTCTACAGGGTGGGGCAGGGAGGCTGTCGTAGCAAGAGAACAACATTTTAATAATTATGTGTTTTGACAGTGTGTGTGTGTGTGTGTGTGTGTGTGTGTGTGTGTGTGTGTGTGTGTGTGTGTGTGTGTCTGTAGTACCTGGTGGAGAGCAGGAGGTTGAGGATGCTGTTGAGTACGTAGTGCAGGTCGGCGTGGCCTGCTCTACCAGGAGCACCACGGCATCACAGGGCCTCTGGCCATGCCTGCTTGTAAGGGAGGGAGGGAGGGAGAGAGAATGATTAGGCCTAGAAGATAAATATTCCTGTTTTTGTGCTTTCAAATAACTTAAAACTCAAATAGAATGGAGCTCTCCTGTTGGAAACAAAAGTACACAACACAACAAAACAAAGATTATTGATTATTGTGTGGAAAACCAAACTTTCTGGCCATGTTTCAAAGATATATTTTACACTACATTTTTACTCCTAGCTCCCAGCGGACTGACATGACAACCTATGAAACAGTAGTGATGGCCAAACTCTAGCCATCTGCTGTGCCATATACAACTAACCTAATGCAGGTACCCCTAGCAGGTACTGTACCTGCATCCATTTGAAAGATGACCCCTGCAGTGTAAACTAACGCTCTGACAGATGACACTGGCCTACAGCCACTGACATAATTTTGAATGAATTTAATGCATTGTTCTCGAGACTCCTTGACCTTCCCAAATACAGAAAGATGACATGCTCCTAAGCAGTTTGCTAGTTGCTACATTGAATGCATTGCAACTTTGACCATCTCAGGTTGACTTCCCATTATAGAAGGACAATGAGGCAGAGAGGACAGACGAGTGGAGTGGACTGACCACCAGATGGTTACTCTCAGGGCCTAACCCTGGCTGCCTGGCTGGCTGATAGCCAGAGGGAGATCTGTATGTTATCTGAACAGAGGGGGAAACAATGTAGCGACGCCCCCCCACCCACTGCACCCTACCCCACACCAGCCCCACCCGTTCCCCCTATATTAAAGTACTGATAAGTGACAGGCCGACAGTGTGCAACAGCCAATTCACAGCCTCTGACGCAGCTATAACATTCACTCCCAACGACTTAACAAAGCAGCCACAGCAGCATCCACACGACTGCAGCCCAAGCTTATGACCCGGTAAGGTCCTCATATTCAATGCTAAAAGTAGACTTCTGACAACTGTCTTCTACAAGTTGGTGTTTATGGTTGAACCTGATCATAGGCCTTTCTTTGTTAAGTGACTTTGACTTTGTGTTAAAAAGAGGATAGAATCCACCACACTGTTATTGCACTGCACAAGGTGTTCCGTTCCATGAAATTACATTTTGTTGTGAAGGGATTGAAATGTAGAACAAAATTGTGTGCGGTGTGTAGTTAAATGTGGACTACGAGACAATTAGAGGAATAAACTAACATTCATATTCTTTGAGTAGAAAACCACGTTTGTGGTTGTTGAATTAGGCCTAAGACAGATGGTGTTCAAGTATTTATGGATTGAAATGACGACATTCAAACATTCACCTTGCTAGTCTAGTCTAGCTTAGTGGCAGGCAGCCTAGTGCTAAAGAGCGTTGGGCTAGTAACTGAAATGGCACTGGCTCAAATCCTGAGCCGACTAGGTGAAAAATCTGTTGGATGTGCCCTTGAGCAAATCACTTAACCCTAATTGCTCCTGTAAGTCGATATGGATAAGAGTTTCTACTAAAATGTTAAATGTAATGTCTATGTCGAGCTTTGACCCCCAGATAGTACAAAAATCTATGTTATTTCACTTGTGCTGCATAGCACATTTTCCAAACTCAAAGAGGGATAATACTCAGCAAAACACATGTAAATGAAACTATTCCAGGGGCTTCTAGACTGCCTTTAACTTGTTCACTAACAATGTAGACAGGTCTGTACTGCTAGCTCGGCATTGCTAGTGTAAACAATGTTACATTGTTTAAATGGTCAATCCTGTGCCTTTGAAAGTGACAGTCCTGCCGCTTGTGGACAGCAGAATAATCCATGGCTTGTTGCTTGTCCTCCAAAACGATTTAGTTACTGGTTAAGGCAGGCAGAACACATAGGACATTCTCTTTACATTTTCAATGGGGTACATTTGATAGAATCACCACAAACTCTACCAACAGTGTAGCATTGACTGTATAGTGGCCTAATTTAGCTATCTGTCTAACTGCTGCGCTTCGGGTTACTAGAGACACAATAGATTTCAGTGGAGGCTGCTGAGGGGAGGAAGGCTCATAATAATGGCTGGAATGGAACGGTGTCAAACACAGGCATAATACTCCATTCCAGACATTATTATGAGCCGTCCTCCCCTCAGCAGCCTCCACAGATGTATATATACAGCGCCTTTGGAAAGTATTCACACCTGTGGACTTTTCCACATTTTGTTACATTATAGCCTTATTCTAAAATGGATTAAATAAAAAAAATCCTCAGCATTCTACACACAATACCCCATAATGACTAAGTTAAAACAGTTTTTAGAAATGTTTGCTTATGTATTAAAAAAAGAAAAAATAAGAAATATCATATTTACATAACTATTCAGACCCTTTGATATGAGACTTGAAATTGAACTCAGGTGCATCCTGTTTCCATTGCTCATCCTTGAGATGTTTGTACAACTTGATGTGAATTCAATTGATTGGACATGATTTGGAAATAAACACACCTGTCTATATAAGGTCCCACAGTTGCCGGTTCATATCGGAGCAAAAATAAGGCCATGAGGTCGAAGGAATTGTTCATAGATGTCCGAGATAGGATAGCGTTGAGGCACAGATCTGGGGAAGGGTACCAAAACATTTCTGCAGCATTGAAGGTCTCCAAGAATACAGTGGCCTCCATCATTCTCAAATGGAAGAAGTTTGGAACCACACTTCTTAGAGCTGGCCGCCTGGCCAAGCTGAGCAATCGGGGGAGAAGGGCCTTGGTCAGGTAGTCGTTCAAGAAACCGATGTTCCCTCTGATAGAGCAGTTCCTCTGTGTAGATAGGAACACCTTCCAGAAGGACAACCATCTCTGCAGCACTCCACCAATCAGGCCTTTATGGTAGAGTGGCAAGACGGAAGCCACTCCTCAGTTAAGGCACATGACAGCCCGCTTGGAGTTTGCAAAAAGGCACCGAAACACTCTTAGACCATGAGAAACAAGATTCTCTGGTCTGATGAAAGCAAGATTGAACTCTTTGGCCTGAATGCAAAGACCCACGTCTGGAGGAAACCTGGCATCATCCCTATGGTGAAACATTGTGGTGGCAGCATCGTGCTGTTGGGATATTTTTCAGCGGCAGGGACTGGGAGACAAGTCAGGATTAAGGCATAGATGAACAGAGCAATGTACAGAGAGATCCTTGATGAAAACCTGCTCCAGAGCGCTCAGGACCTCAGACTGGTGCGAAGGTTCACCTTCCAACAGGACAACGATCCTAAGCATACAGCCAAGACAACGCAGGAGTGGCTTCGGGACATGTCTCTGAATGTCTTTGAGTGGCCCAGCCAGAGCCTGGATTTGAACCCGATCGAACATCTCTGGAGACCTGAAAATAGCTGTGCAGCAACACGCCCCATCCAATTTGACAGAGCTTAGGATGATATGCAGAGAAGAATGAGATAAACTCCCCAAATACAGGTGTGCCAAGCTTGTAGCGACATACCCATGAAGACTCGAGGCTGTAATCGCTGCTAATGGTGCTTCAACAAAGTACTGAGTAAAGGGTCATTTGCGTTTTTTAAATGTTCTAAAAAAATGTTTTTGCTTCGTCATTATGGGATATTGTGTGAAGTTTGATGAGGAAAAATAACTATTTAATAGAATAAAGCTGTAACGTAACAAAATGTGGAAAAAGTCAAGGGGTCTGAAAACGTTCCGAATGTACTGTATATCTATCTATAACATCATGATGAGTTTCCTGGAACAGAGCTAAGTTCCCATATGCCAAAGATAGTCTATTATATTGACCAGATATTTAAATGACCCTTTAACAACGGAAATACATGTCCTCAAAGATGGAAGGCAGGCGTTAAGAGCTGAGATCAGGTGGGACAATTGATGGATAACTGTGTGAACAACAGGCCATAGAGCTAGGTAGAGGACTTTGTATCTGTGCCATTTACATCTGGGACAGCATGGGGCATTGAGTCTATATCCATTTTAAAGTGGTCAATTTTCTTCTTCATTGGCTGATTGCTCCCAACTCATAGGAATCCCCACCCAGTTGACTAATTTAAAATGGTGGAAGCCCCCAATTGCAATGGCCACGCTAAAATGGGTGATTTGGGTAAGTTGCCGAAATGCCTTGTGTGTCCACTTATATCAGTCCATTCATAACAACCTAACAATTATAAAACTTCTGTCCAATCAAATAAGCCTCATGTAGCAAATGAGCTATTACATTATTTATTTACCAAATTCGACACTCTCATTCACCTCCATTAGAAATAAATCCTCACCTAGTGGGCATATTTTCGTGAACAGATGTCGGGCGGAGTAAAACCTCTCGCTTCGCCTCTTCCTCTGTTGATGCTTGTAAATACAAAATATATGTAGCTGAGCTAGCTAGCTATTAAGCTACAGCTAACTTTATGTCGTAGGTCACTTTCACTTTCAGCTAGGTTAATAATTTTGAGGACTTGATAACTTGCAAAGAACACGCACAGTTGTCAGTACAAACTAACAGATCATATGTGTAAATTATAATTACATTTTATGCATTTGTCAAGCTTGCTAAATTAGCTAGCTGGCCACTTTTAAATAATGTTAGCTAGATTGTAGAACTTCTGCAACATCACTGGTGCACACGAAAACATATTCCAGTTGAACTTAACACAAAACATACAGTATCTATAACTTATATAATTTTACATTACAGATTTAAACTTTCAAGCTAAAAAAGTTAAAACAATATCATAGAGATAGATCGAAGACATCTGGACATCTGACTACAACAGGGTCACCAGGAGGGATCAGCCAATGAAGATGTAAGTACCACCCAGTTGACTACAGTAAAATGATGGAAGCCCTCAATGGCGCTGCCCATGCTAAAATAGATTTTTTTGGCCACCAGAGATCTCTATCATTCTCTATGACCAATATCTATATTTTCAGACTGGACCTCTGTTTCAAATCTGCCAAAAACACAGTTACGGTATGCAGTAAGGGTCAAATGGGTATGGGAAACTAATTGACAGTTCCATGCTATGTCATGAAATCTTATTTGAATAAAGAATGAAGTTAAAATTAAATAAAAAAAGTTTCCTATATTTCTGACATTCATTATTATTGCATACATATATTTAAATGTGCATTGATTTGGATCTAGCTTTTACTGATGATGATGATGAGGAGATGGAGGAGGATGATGATGAGGAGGAGGAGGAGTTCAGTATGTCAAATCGGAGGATCTGTTGTCCGGATCTGTTGTCCGGACCTCTCTATGGGGGTGCCACAGGGTTCAATCCTCAGGCCGACTCTCTTTTCTGTATACATCAATGATGTTGCTCTTGCTGCTGGTGATTCTCTGATCCACCTCTACACGGACGACACCATTCTGTATACTTCTGGCCCTTCTTTGGACTCTGTGTTAACTGACCTCCAGACGAGCTTCAATGCCATACAACTCTCCTTCCGTGGCCTCCAACTGCTCTTCAATGCAAGCAAAACTAAATGCATGCTTTTCAACCAATCGCTGCCCACACCTAGCCACCGGTCCAGCATCACTACTCTAGACGGTTCTGACTTAGAATATGTGGACAATTACAAATACCTAGGTGTCTGGTTAGACTGTAAACTCTCCTTCCAGACTCACATTAAGCATCTCCAATCCAAAATTAAATCTAGAATCGGTTTCCTATTTCGCAACAAAGAATCTTTCACTCATGCTGCCATATATACCCTCGTAAAACTGACTATCCTACCGATCCTTGACTCGGCGATGTCATTTACAAAATAGCCTCAAACACTCTACTCAGCAAATTGGATGCAGTCTATCACAGTGCCATCTGTTTTGTCACCAAAGCCCCATATACTACCCACCACTGCGACCTGTATGCTCTCGTTGGCTGACCCTCGCTTCATATCCTTCGCCAAACCCACTGGCTCCAGGTCATATATAAGTCGTTGCTAGGTAAAGCCCCACCTCATCTCAGCTCACTGGTCACCATAGCATCACCCACCCGCAGCACGTGCTCCAGCAGGTATATTTCACTGGTCACCCCAAAGCCAATTCCTCCTTTGGCCACCTTTCCTTCCAGTTCTCTGCTGCCAATGACTGGAACGAACTGCAAAAATCACTGAAGCTGGAGACTCTTATCTCCCTCTCTAGCTTTAAGCACCAGCTGTCAGAGCAGCTCACAGATCACTGCACCTGTACATAGCCAATCTGTAAATAGCCCATCCAACTACCTCATCACCATATTGTTATTTTTATTTTGCTCCTTAAAAGGTGAAGTAAATAAATACAAAAGGTAAAGGTGAAGTAAATAAATACAAAATGTAACTTTTATATAAAGCAGTCACATACCAATAATATATTGCCAAACATAAGCTCTTTGATCCCAACCCTGTCACGGTCGTCCTCCTCTTCGTCTGAAGAGGAGAGGCGAGAAGGATCAGAGGACCAATATGCGGCGTGGTAAGTGTCCATGGTGAATCTTTAATAAAGAAAGACTGAACACTATGCAAAAGAGTAACGAAAACAATAAACCAAATACGACCGTGAAGCTACAAAATGAGACCTGTGCAGACACAAGCCACTAACATAGACAATCACCCACAAACAAACAGTGCAACCCAGGCTACCTAAGTATGATTCTCAATCAGAGACAACTAATGACACCTGCCTCTGATTGAGAACCATACTAGGCCGAAAACATAGAAATGCCCCAAAACATAGAAAAACAAACATAGACTGCCCACCCAACTCACGCCCTGACCATACTAAATAAATACAAAACAACGGAAATAAAGGTCAGAACGTGACAAACCCTCAGCCACTCTCAGACCATCCCACCTATCACCATAGACCACCCTCGTTTGGTTTCCATGTGCCATATATTTTTAATTGTGCTGTGATGTTTTACAAAATGTTGGAACCTTTCTAATCTTATGTTATCCAAAGATTGTGAGCTAAAGATGAAAACCTTTCCTATGAGTATTAGTATATTATTTATTGACTGACTATGGCTTTCAAATCACCCAACACTGCTATTTGTAAGGTTCATTTTAGGTGCATGTTATGATTGTTTTAACCATTCCTGAACCTGTGGCCAGAAACAAGCTACAGATGGGAAATAGCAGAATAAATGAACTATTGATTTTGTCTCTTCGCAGCAAAATCTACAGAGCTGAGATTGTTGTATGCCCCAAAATAAATGTAGGATTCTGTTGGTGGCAAGAATTGTATATGATCATTTACATTGAAAAACTCAAAATGTTGAATCAAGTGTAGTTTTTTGTATCAGTTCATAAACCATATGCCACGGAATTGGTACATCGAAAATCTCCTCCCATTTATTTGTAACCTGTGTGGCGCAGCTGTCAACATTTATTTTTTAATTGTTTTTATTTTACCCCTTTTTCTCCCCAATTTCGTGGTATCCAATTGTTTTAGTAGCTACTATCTTGTCTCATCGCTACAACTCCCGTACGGGCTCGGAGAGACGAAGGTTGAAAGTCATATGTCCTCCGATACACAACCCAACCAAGCCGCACTGCTTCTTAACACAACGCCATCCAACCCGGAAGCCAGCCGCACCAATGTGTCGGAGGAAACACCGTGCACCTGGCAACCTTGGTTAGCGCGCACTGCCCTCGGCCAGCCACAGGAGTCGCTGGTGTGCGATGAGACGAGGATTTCCCTACCGGCCAAACCCTCCCTAACCCGGACAACGCTAGGCCAATTGTGCATCGCCCCACGGTCCTCCCGGTCGCGGCCGCGGACGGTTACGACAGAGCCTGGGCGCGAACCCAGAGTCTCTGGTGGCATTACAGCGCCCTTAACCACTGCGCCACCCGGGAGGCCGGCTGTCAACATTTTTGCTCTAAACTGGTATATTTTCTATTTTTGCTAGTTCCTTTTAGCCAATTTATATCTTTAATATATGGCAGGCAAACAAGTTCCCCACTTCTCCCTTTTCCACTTGCCTCCTCCATTTTGGTGGTAATACTGCAATCAGTTGGTTCTAAATTTGGATTGAGCAGATATTCCCATACATTTTCGATAACTGCATATGTTACATAACACCTCGGTTGTTACTCATAATGTCGTTAATAAATATATATATATATATATATTTTTAAATCCATAAAGAATGTTTTTTTTAAAGGAATCAGTATATTTGAGTTTAACCATAACATTTGTTGTAATAGCTTTGTAGTAGCTTTAATATTTAATAATTTTAGGCCCCCAAACTCATATTCATTATATAAATAGGCATGTTTAATTTTGTCTGGTTTAGCATTCCATATAAAATGAAATATTTTTTGTTCATATGATTTCAAAAAATAATAATCTGAATTAGACAGTGCCATTAGTAAGCAAGTAAACTTTGATGGGACCAAATAGTTAATCAATGTGATTTTTCCATAAATAGACAAGTATTTACCTCTCCATGGTTGCAGAATCAGATCTATTTTTGATAACTTTCTATTGAAATGAATTGTGGTAAGTTCATTTATATTTTTTGAGATGTGAATGCCAAGTATGTCTACTTCACCATCCACCCATTTTATTGGTTAACTACAAGGTAGTGTAAACGCTGCATTTTTTAACGATCCAATACGTAATATGGAATACTTGTAATAATTAGGTTTTAATCCAGAGAGGCTAGAAAAGTGATCAAGATCTTCATTGAGACTGTACAGGGATCCATATTGCAAACTTAAGAAAACTGGAGTCATCAGCATACATTAACACTTTTGTTTTTTTCTAACCCCTTGATGTTCTGGATGGATCTAATTTTGATAGCTAGCATTTTAAAGGCCATAATAAATATATATGGAGACAACAGACAGCCTTGTTTTACTCCTCTTAAAAGCTCAATACTTTCTGAGAAGTAACCATTATTTACATCTGGGGTTGCTGTACATAACTTTAAACCATTGTACAAGAGATTCACCAAAATTAAAGTAATCCAGGTAGGTAGATGGTAATGGAAAATATTTTGCTTCCTTCCTGTTAACAAACTATAGTTTTGGCAAGTCGGTTAGGAAGTCGGTTAGGACATCTACTTTGTATCTATATCCACAGTAAAACAAGTCCTATATCGACATAACCTGAAAGGCCGCTCGGCAAGGAAGAAGCCACTGCTCCAAAACCGCCATAAAAAGCCAAACTACAGTTTGAAACTGCACATGGGGACTTTGATCGTACTTTTAGGAGAAATGTCCTCTGGTCTGATGAAACAAAAATTGTACTTTTTTACAGCAAGCCGAAGAACACCATCCCAACTGTGAAGCACGGGGGTGGCAGCATCATGTTGTGGGTGGGCTTTGCTGCAGGAGGGACTGGTGCACTTCACAAAATTAGATGGCATCATGAGGTAGGAAAATTATGTGGATATAGTGAAGCAACATCTCAAGGCATCAGTCAGGAAGTTAAAGCTTGATCGCAAATGGGTCTTCCAAATGGACAATGACCCCAAGCATACTTCCAAAGTTGTGACAAAATTGCTTAAGGACAACAAAGTCAAGGTATTGGAGTGGCCATCACAAAGCCCTGACCTCAATCGCATAGAAAATGTGTGGGCAGAGCTGAAAAAGCGTGTGCGAGCAAGGAGGCCTACAAACATGACTCAGTTACACCAGCTCTATCAGGAGGAATGGGTCAAAATTCACCCAACTTATTGTGGGAAGCTTGTGGAAGGCTACCCCAAACGTTTGACCCGAGTTAAACAATTTAAAGGCAATGCTACCAAATACTAATTGAGTGTATGTAAACTTCTGACCCACTGGGAATGTGATGAAAGAAATAAAAGCTTTAATAAATAATTCTCTCTACTACTTTTCTGACATTTCACATTCTTAAAATAAAGTGGGGATCCTAACTGACATAAAACAATGAATTTTTACTAGGATTAAATGTCAGGAATTGTGAAAAACTGAATTTAAATGTATTTGGCTAAGGTGTATGTAAACTTCCGACTTCAACTGTATGTTCTACAAAAAAAAGTCATTTATCTTTTTTTTGTCTTAGTTAAGAACAAATTGTCATCCAATAGGCTTTGATTAAATTTCTAACAGTCCTGTCCACGTGGAAATTCTTTAAGAGTTAAATAGAGGCCATTTAGATGGTGGTCCGTTCACATTCGGACTCCTATCAATACTTTTTTAAAAACTTTTGATGCAAGCCAGAACGAAACTAGGAAGTAATCAAGATGGCTAGTTTGATGAAGCCTCCATGTATATCTCACTAGGTCAGAGTTTTTCAACCTCCATATATCCACTATTTTTATTGTATCCATGATCTTTGTGATCTCCTTGTGTGCGTGAGCGTGGTAGTTTGTAGAATGATTTCCTTTACGATCCATTGAGGTACTTAAAACCGTATTATAATCTCCCACCATATTAATAGATTATTTTGTTGCTTGTGATCTCAATAGATTATTATATATATTTTCGAAAAAGTGTGGATCATCATTATTTGGCCCATATAGATGAATTAGCCAGATCTGTTTTTAGTCCAATAGTATACTTAAAATATTCCATCAAATATTTTACTTTACTTGATTTAATGTGTTTTGGATAGGTATATTGTAAAGTCAGTCTGGCCAAAGATGGCTTGGTTCGGTTTGGCTTTTCTCTGGACTTCCTGTATTGAGGGACCAATGAGGAGTTGATGCTAATTCATGGAGCTTTATTTTGGCACCATGACCTCTGCCCCCTGCAATTGGTCACCTTTTTGTCCTCGCCTCCATTCTAGTGAAATTAAGAGCTTTCAGACCTGATCTGATCTTCAATAAAGTAGTTGTTACCACTTGAACAGTAATCAATGTGTTCAAGCAGAAGCATCATCAAGTTGCCACAGCAATGAGAGTAAAAACAATCGTTTTTCAACGGGGGAATGATGAACAGTTGGCTAGTTGTCAAATCCAACACTTCTTAGGTCCATATGGTGAGGTCTTTATTTTGCTGCTGGCACAACTGAAGAGCACACACCTATTGAAAGAAAGTGGAAACTGACACCTTGCATTCATTGATTTCTCAGTCAGGAATTGTATTTAACTCATTCAGATCATAGGTATGATAAGAATTTGTGGGCTATTTGGAGGATGGTTCAAAATCAAGGTGTTTATTTACTTGGTTGTCACATTCTGGGGGGAGATGATGGAATGGGCGTTATGGGAGGGGATGCTCAAATAAAACATGAATAGTTATCTATTTTGGGGCTCATAATATGTTGTTCGATTTGATAAGAATGGTGTATGAATCATCATGTTGACTCAATTACTATTTGGGGTAATGTTTAAATAAATTGACATCCAGTTGTAGGCTAATTGATACTTAAAAAAACCCATCTAATAGCAGACTGTTTATCATGTTGGATATATTGGATAATGTTACAGTATTACTCCACTCAAGTAAATGTATGCTGACTGTTCATGCTGGTAGCTGGGTCTAGTCATCAATGGTTTGAAGGCATGGGGTAATTATCCCTTGCCTATGTGGGGAAGTTGTGAGGTGGTTTTACTCGAGTCCATGCATTGGTTCTCTGCGCGTGTGCGTTGTCTCATTGGTTCTCTTCCCTCTGCTATGTCTGTCTCTTGTCAGTGCACAAAACAGCGCATGCGTCTTACTTTGCTCCTCAGTCTGAAACTCGGGGGTTGAGTTCAATTAGGAGAGACCATGTCCGCCATCAGCCATTTGCACTCCTATATCTTCTCATTTAGAACAAATTCTCGATGAAATAGCGGTTGCACGCGGCCTCAAGAATGGCCACGTCGGTGAGTACACTGCTCGCGACCATGCTTAGGCAGGGTGTGTTCTAACGTATTGTTTTCTTTGCTCGAAGAAGGCGGTATTGCCCGGTGCGTCTGAGCCGAAGATGTCCAGCCATATTTATATTGATATTCAAGTACAGTAGAACTAACGTTAGTTGAGTAGCGAGGCGCGTCTACAATGTAGCATATCTCACGTATAAAGTATGTTTGTGAAAGTGATGCTTGGATAGTAAAATCCTGAAAAAGTCTACCCTGGCAAATTACAGTCTCCTTGTAATAGTTTTTCGGCGTTGTTCAAAATTATTTGCGGTTTGTAGCCTAGGCTTCTTCATGAACATAAATACATGACTGTCTTTATAGTGTAGGGGAGGCTATAGACACCTTGCTTTCTTAGCTGAAATGCAAAGCAGGATAGAGTGCAAATGATTATGAGTAGACCTATCAAATCGAAACATGTTAACGTGTGATTGTTTTATTTAACTTATTCCGCGCATTGAGGCTGGTACGGGTGTCTATTGAGACAATGTATGGTTTTACTCGTGGATAGATTTAGGTAGGTTGTACAGCATGCAATGATGCCAGCCTCCGATTGGCAACAATATGTGATATGATTTTGGATGTTCTAGGGTGCTGTTCAGGTGAAACTAGAACTCGGACATCGTGCCCAGGTCAGAAAGAAACCCACCGTGGAAGGCTTTACGCACGACTGGATGGTGTTTGTCCGAGGACCAGAGCACAGCAACATTCAGCACTTTGTGGAAAAAGTCGTTTTTCACCTGCACGAAAGCTTCCCAAGACCAAAACGAGGTAGGCATATAATTTACCCTGCTTTTTGAGTTTTACTGTCATAAAATAATAGACTGCTTGATTTGTAAAGCAAAGCTTATAGCAATAGCCTACCACTCCGGACAAATTAAGCCTATTGAATTGTGTGCGCGACCATCCTTGGCGGTTCATTGAAAGTACTTTTTTTTTGTAATAGCCTTCACTTTGCAAGGTTTGTAAATGGACCCCCCCCCCCCAAAAATAAACTTGTTTAATTCATGTGAACATGCCCACCTGTAGCGCATGCACAATTAATTAGATGCGCTATTGGATAAGTACTGTAAACATCTTTGATGGTCATAGGATAGAGTTCCCCTTATGTGTATCTCTACAATTAAAACTTAACCCGAGAGGTTAGATTAAAGTATTATTATTTTGTTTTTTTTGTAAACCAGCTTTAGTAGAATAGTTTACTAATTCCACCCCACGAGTTTTATAAAAGATTGGGCAACCCAAATGAAGGTGAGCTAAACTACAAACCGTAACAACGTTGCTAGGTGTGGCATTAAGAACTAGAAAGGCTAAATGTGACCACTACCCAGCATTTGGTGATGGTAAACATAAGAGGGCTTGTTCAAACAGTGGAGAGCATAGTGGTTGTTTAAACTTCTGGCATGGCTGGAAGGGATCAATTATAGTATTTGTTGGTTTGGTATTTTTACCTTCTTTCCTGCTGGTGTGTTTGAGTGTTGTTTGGTGTGACAAATGCAGGGAAATGTGCCAAAGTCGATGCCTTGGAGAGACCCTGTCATATTAATTACATGCGACTCAGATTACCAGGGAACATTTGCACTTTATTGGGAACAGTTGTAAGATCATGCTGTTGTTTAACCATTCATTATTTACACTCCTTTTTAAAACGATAACCCCAAACTACTCTCAACAGTCTGAAGAATAGTCATTGCATCAAGAAAAATATGCAATGTACAAAATGGGTCTAATACCAATGAGTTCATAGTCCACTGAGGTGCAGGAGAACCACTATCTTTTACTATATAAATCAAGTATTTTGAGTAGGCTATTCTTTTTTTTAAACTCTTATAGTTTTATGCTTTCACCCCTATATAGTATAAATATTAGTGACTTGATTGTCCATTTTTGTAGGCTGTTAAACATAACCTGCCAATGTCTTCTAGTATCACACAGTGATGTTGTTGCATGGGCAGTTGGACTAGATAGCCATCTCATAGGCTACACATCCACATACCTGTTGCGTTATCCAGGGAGTTTTACAGTTCACAACATGGTGTCATTGTGATGTTTACCAGTATCACCTGTTAGTGTCCGACGCGTTCCGTTGACAGCTGGCCCCTGTGTGCTTTCATGATGTTACCAATACCCTATAGAAGCATAGTGGTCTGATTTTCACTCCTATTTCTAAAATTAAAAAATGTCACAGGAATTGTCAGTTTGACTGGATGAATGACAGCCTATTACAATATTCAATAAAAGGCTGGTAGATTTGAAAACAAGACAACCATAGAACCAGCCAGCTACCACCATAAGGTTGTTTTGCTGGTGCTGCATATGCTTGGTCTCTGTTCACTGGTGCAGGTAGGCTACAGTCTGTCGTACATGGTTGACTGTACAAACCCCTCTGCCCCCCCCCCCCCCCCCCCTCCACACACACACAACCCACCAAAGGCTGCTTTTGAGTCTGCTCTTTGTGGTGCAAAGAGACAGAACAGCCTGCCAGACTAGTGCCAAGGAATGATGTTGAAATCGGTTAAAAGAGAGAAGCTTTGTTTCTTTCACTGCGTTAATACTGAAAAAACAATGTAATTGTAAGTTGTCTTGCTACTGGACTTTTGAATACGAAGATAAACAGTTGCTGGTAAATGTTGACATATTTTGTCATAACACCAATGTCATGTACTGTTTCATCTGTAATAGCTGAGCTACAGAGCTTCATTTGACCATGGGGGCAAGTGAAATAGAAATGTGTGATGTACTTCAAATGATGTATTTGGTTACGAATCCACCTTGACCATCAGTTTCCTGCTAAGTCATTTAGCAAATCCGTGTTCTGTCAATAAACTGGAAAGTCTGTCCATTTACATGCGTGTTGAAAAGATAATGTATTTTTCCCATTTCAACAGGCATAAATCTATAGTGTGTAAATAGAGGAGAGGGGGTCAAGGCAAGGGCTAGTATACAAAGTGTTGCTTGTACTTGACGCTCCAAAGTGCTGCTGCTTGCATGCTTCAATGCATGCAGTGAATTCTTGAGGCGTATGCAACGGATCTCTTCCCTAGTCTGAACACCTGACTGGAGAGGAGAGTTTGTGGTTAGCGAAAGTACTTATCATCCACTACTCTGATTTATAGCATAGGAATAGATGCATTTCAAAGTTCAAAGCTCATGAGAACAGATGAGGTGTTTATTTCTACAGGTGTGTGTGAACTTCAAGCTAAACGCATTCCTGATATGGAAACGGCGCTGCGTGAGTGGTATGTTCTAGAGGTCGACCGATTAATTGGAATATCCGTATAATTATTTTTGGACACCGATTTTTGCCGTCTAAAATTATTATTATTTTTGTTACACCTTTATTTAATCTTTATTTAACTAGGCAAGTCAGTTAAGAACACATTCTTATTTTCAATGACGGCCTAGGAACGGTGGTTTAACTGCCTCGTTCAGGGGCAGAAGGACATATTTTCACCTTGTCAGCTCGGGGGATTCAGTCTTGCAACCTTACAGTTAACTAGTCCAACACAATAACGACCTGCCTCTTGTTGCACTCCACAAGGAGACTGACTGCCTGTTACGTGAATGCAGTAAGCCAAGGTAAGTTGCTAGCTAGCATTAAACTTATCTTATAAAAAACAATCAATCATAATCACTAGTTAACTACACATGGTTGATGATATTACTAGATATTATCTAGCGTGTCATGCGTTGCATATAATTTGACTGCGCATACAAGTATCTGACTGAGCGGTGGTAGGCAGAAGCAGGTGCGTAAACATTCATTCAAACAGCACTTTCCTGCGTTTTGCCAGCAACTCTTCGTTGTGTGTCAAGCATTGCGCTGTTTATGACTTCAAGCATTGCAACTCCCGAGATGAGGCTGGTGTAACCGAAGTGAAATGGCTGGCTAGTTAGCGCGCGCTTGCTCTGAGCCTTGGAGTGGTTGTTTCCCTTGCTCTGCATGGGTAACGCTGCTTCGAGGGTGGCTGTTGTCATTGTGTTCCCGGTTGGAGCCCAGGGAGGAGCGAGGAGAGTTCTTCCAGCCTGGCTTAAACTTGTGTTAAAATGAAAGCACATTTGGATGTTGTTTGCAAGGATGATGTATTTGCAGCTTATCACTGAATTTGACCACTTGGCACTCTCCTTTTAGGCTGAAACCTGCCTTGGCAAGTTCATGCTGTATCATGGTTAGCAAACTACCGTCTCACAGATCTTGTTCTGAAACTTGGTGGTATCTACCTGTTTGGGGAGTTTACCTGTGTTTTAATAGTACACCTACATTTGACAACAGTAGAAAGATACTCTTATGTTATGACAGGATACATTTAGCATATGTAGAATTGAATGAATCGAGCTTGAAGACTCTTCAGGAGCAGTGTGGCATCGTCACCCTCTCTCTGTTCTGTTGGGTACAAGAGACGTCCACAAGCCGTCTTCAGCCTGGCTGAAGCCCCCCACCCCTACCCCTCCTGTACCTTTGATCAACATTGGGCCCCTGACGGGAGAAGCCAAAGAAATTGAGGGGAAACCTTGTAGCATAGACAAGCATGTGTTTGACAGTTTTAATACTAACAGTCTCGCAGAGTGGTCTCATAAGGGCGCAGCTGCCTGCCCCTACTCCTGCAGAGACGCACAGACACTCCTTCCAAGGAGGTGCAGCTCGGCATTAGGTCAAGAATGTGCAGCTCTGCATTAGGTCACTCTTTCTTCCCTCTTTCTTTCTCACTTCTCTCTTTTCTTGTGAGGCGGCTAAACGCTGTCTGTACTGTTTTAATATAGTCCGTCTTGCAGCTGTTGTGGATTACACCGGTGCCTTCTCACTTGAAAGGGAATCTTTTCACTCACCTTGCTTTGAAAAATGTATTGTGGGAGGTTATACTTTTTAGCCATCCTAAATGTGAAAAATGTGGCAAAAATGTAGAGTAAGGCAGGCTATATGTGAATTAGGAAGAAAAATAAAATGGCTAACATTTGTCACAACAGGAGTGGTCAGTTACTGTCCCCATTCTCCACTGTGCTGCTTTCCCGGTTAAAGCTTCCAATTTGGACTTTTATGGCCAGCAAGACATTTAAACGGACCTGAAGAAAATGGCTATGATTGGCTGCCATGCTGTGTAGCCTTGGAAACCTGATATTCGGTGCTGTGAGAAGGAGTGTAAGACCAACCCCCCCCCCCCATAATAAATGGACTGGAACATGGTTTGGTCGGACATTTTTACATTGGGCTTCACCTGTCAAAGCATACATGACTTGATTCTGTCATTTGTATACTTTTCTGAACAAAATGTATTTGTATCATGGTAAAGTAGTCTATTTTTGCATAAAGAATGATAGGTCTGTGCGTCATGTAGGCATATTCATGATATTCATATTTACCGATATTCAGAATGACGAGGGATTCATTTCTTTCACTGGCCATTTTGCCTGTCATTTCAGGTTCTGAAATGAGCACTTACTCATATGCAGTGTTTGCTGTAAGGGTGCTCTCACCTGCTTCAAAGCCAGTGGGGAATAGCTGGCCTTTCCCCATTACTCCTCAGTCATAATCGTAATTCAAAACCCCAGTGACAGTTTTAAGGCCTGATAGTAATATATCATGACTGTTGGCTCTATGAAAAGTTTGATTTATTGATTTTAGGGAGCTGAGCGGGTCACATTTGTGTCACTCTCTAAATATATTTCCCTGTGAAAAGATTCCAGTGAACTGATGGTTCACACTGGCAGAGACGTCAACAAGGTATTGGTCAAAACAGGCTCTCGGAGCGTTGTTCCGAATCTTAAATCTTATCCTCTGTTCCTATTTTTTTTTGTTTCACCAGCCTTTCATTTTCTACTTGTTTGGACGGTTCTAGCTCACATCACTTTTACTCCCCTGGCCATGATGGGGTGCTTAGGAAGCGAACTGGAGACTTTGCTGTAGCTCTCCTCTCACGTTCCCCCACAGCTGTACTGATTTTCAGTTTCAGTCCAGGAGGGGAAGCTGCGTCTTCTCAACACATTAAAATTAATGATGCAACAGTCTGTAAAGTCACAGTGCCGCTTCATTATCGCCGGCAGTTGGGTCCTGGCGTTCAGGTGTTGCCGTGGCGACGGCCGCTGCGAATGGCATCGCTGTCGTCTCGGTGGAGCTCACCAACCTCGAAGTTGGGTCTGGACTGGAACCGAGAATGGGCTATTTTTGTATTGCGATCCAATGGCACTCTATTTGGCACTAGCACTCTATTTTGTGCCATTTAATCAAATAAATTTAGTCATATACTTTGTAAAAAAACAGGTTTTGACTAACAGTGACATGATTATTTACCGGTCCTTTTTCAACAATTCAGAGTTAAAGATGAGAGAAAATACACAGTGAATAACAATAACAAGTAAAAATAGCATGGCTATATACAGAGTGTACCAGTACCGAGTCGATGTGCAGTGGTATGAGGTAGGTGTGTGTGTGTGTGTGTGTGTATATATAATATATTTGATTTGGTACAATAATGGGTCAATGCAATTTTATTGTGTTTTGAGATCATAAGATGTGCAGGTAATATTTAATGAATAGTGTCACTTAAAAGGGATACTTTGGGATTTTGAAAATGAGGCCCTTCCTCAGAATCAGATGAACTTTTGGATACCATTTATTATGTCTCCGTCAAGTATGCAGGAAGTTAGAGGTGGTTTCACAAGCCAATTCTAACTAGCGTTACCCATAGACTTCCAGTCAGAATGCTCACGCCAGTTTGCAATTGCGCTAGAGCTAGTTAGCAACTTGCTTCAAACTGCATGCAGAGGCATAAAAATGGTATCCACGAGTTCATCTGACTCTGGGGAAGAAGATAAAAGGCCTTTCGGCATTACGGGGGCAGAATGGGGAAGTTGACAGAAGCGTTAATGGGTCTCTCTGTGGAAACAGACTGACAGTGAAGGGCTCTTTTCAGGCTCTTTGTTATTATCCTGTAAAAGAAGCTCTCCGATAACCAGATTAAATAAACTAAGTGCACACACCTGCCCTATTCCCTCCATAGTGGTGGCTTAGCTTAATGATTGGGTCAGTATGTTGGCCCCTTGGGCCTCTCCTGAGCCCCTGAAGTTGTAGCATGAAGCCTTCACTTTCCACATCCTCTCTTTGTGTTTCCCCATCATTCTTTTGTGGCTTGTGTGTGTGCACATACCACAAGTCAAGTCTCTGGAGTAACCCATACATGATCTCCTCAGACTAAAACATGTCTTAGATGTTGCGTTCCTTTCCTCTCTTTGCTGTGGGTTCCCGAATGTGATCTTGTCTGGCTTTGATATTGATGGCCATATTGTCTTTGTCTGCAACATAGAACATTCTGATTCGTTTAGGGGAGTCTGGCTTTGGAGATTGTGGTAGCCTAGATGTATGGTTCAATTTGTAGTCAAATTTAAATGTTCAAGTTTGTTAGGATATTGGGAGTGAGGGTGAATGTGTGCGTGACTAGGCCTGTGTTTTACTAGTGGTAATGACTTTCTGAAGGGGTATTACGAGACAAATGACTTTCAAAAGTGTTAATGGATGTTAATCCTCTAGAGTCTAAGCCGGGTGTTCAGTGGTCTACTAAGCTAACATATGGAATTGTTTTAAGATGGTCATACCAAGGATAATTTAGATTAGATTTTTTTTACCGCTTAAGGTATGAAATATATATAATTATTTGATGAAACATTGAATTTGGCCTTACTGCTATTAGCCCATAAATGCATTGAATAACCAATTCATACATGGATATGCAGATGGTAAAAAAAATATATATATAAAAATAAGTTTGTTTTGAAGAGTCTGTCCTCTATCTGAGAGAGATGAGTTCAGTAAACAATTTATTTTTGACACCTGATTTAACCCCCTTTTTTTTAGGCGTTAAACAACTTCCATATACTTTTTACTCATACCGGGTTACCTTCAGGCGAGGCTTGTGGGCATCCATGTATGTGTTCGAGAGAGACTTCCCTTTCCATAGAGGGGTCATATGTAACCGAGCGGCTCGATTCGGTCTTATGTAGCAACATTTTAAAAAAAAAATCACATTGGATGAAAGCTAGGAAATTGTATATCATACACAATAGTTGAGGAATAATGGGAAAGTAATTCTGCTTTGAAAGTTGATAACCTCACTTTTGAGAAAATGGTCCTTGGTACACCTACTGGAGAGCTCTTCTTTGTCTACAGTACACCCATTCAGCATCGTTCACACCCTCTTAAGCCTTAGCCCCACCCATCTCTTTAACTTCTTACAGCTGAAATCAGCCAGTGAAAGTGCAGGGCGCCAAATTCAAACAACAGAAATCTCATAATGAAAATTCCTCAAACATACAAGTATTTTACACCATTTTAAAGATAAACTTGTTGTTAATCCCACCACAGTGTCCGATTTTCAAGAAGGCTTTACGACGAAAGCATACCAAACGATTATGTCAGGTCAGTACCTAGTCACAGAAAAACACAGCCATTTTTCCAGCCAAAGAGAGGAGTCACAAAAAGCAGAAATAGTGATTAATTTTCTCTAACCTTTGATCTTCATCAGATGACACTCACAGGACTTCATGTTACACAATACATGTATGTTTTGTTCGGTAAAGTTCAAATTTACATCCACAAATCTCAGTTTACATTGGCGTGGTATGTTCAGTAATGTTTTGCTTCCAAAACATCCGGTGATTTTGCAGAGAGCCACATCAATGTATAGAAATACTCATAATAAACATTGATAAAAGATACAAGTGTTATGCATGGAATTACAGCTCCTTAATGCAACCTCTGTGTCAGATTTAAAAAAAACTTTATGGAAAAAGCATACCATGCAATAATCTTGAGTACGGCGCTCAGACACACAGATACCCACCATGTTGTAAAGTCTACAGAAGTCAGAAATAGCATTGATCTTCACCAGAATGCACTCCCAGGAATCCCAATTCGACAATAAATGTTTGTTTTGTTCGATAAAGTCCATTTATGTCCAAATACCTCCTTTTGTTCGCGTGTTTAGTTCACAAATCCAAATTCATGACGCGCAGGCCAGACGAAAAGTAAAAAAGTTCCGTTACAGTTTGTAGAAACATGACAAACGATGTATAGAATCAATCTTTAGGTTGTTTTTAACATAAATCTTCAATAATGTTTCAACCAGAGAATTCCTTTGTCTTTAGAAATGCAATGGAACGCAGCTACCTCTCGGGCGCTCGCCTGACTGAGCTCATGGCACTCTGCCAGACCTCTGGTTGAAACAGCTCTCATTCTCTCCCCCTTCACAGTAGAAGCCTCAAACAAGGTTCTAAAGACTGTTGACATCTAGTGGAAGCCGTAGGAAGTGCAATCGGACCAAATTTACACTCTTGGATCGGCAAAGAGTTGAAAAACTACACACCTCAGATTTCCTACTTCCTGGTTGGATTTTTTCTCAGGTTTTTGCCTGCCATATGAGTTCTGTTATACTCAGACATCATTCAAACAGTTTTAGAAACTTCAGTGTTTTCTATCCAAATCTACTAATAATATGCATATATTAGCTTCGGGGCCTGAGCAGAAGGCAGTTTACTCTGGGCACCACCTGAAGGGGGCCAGCCAGCTAGCGAGCCAGCCAGCTAACGTTAGTTTGGTAGTTAACAGTATGCTTTAACTTGAAATGTAAATGACTTTCTGACAAACAAAACGTGTAATATCTGCAAATGTAGCTAGCTAGACTACCTTACCCATATACATGCAAGGATGCTCTTCTCTCTCACAGATGCCATGGTTGCCCTTAGTTTGAAGATGTAATCTGGAGATGGGTGTTTTATACCACAGCCTTTGTTCTCTTTTATTTTTTACCCCTTTTTCTCCCCAATTTCGTGGTATCCAATTGTTTTAGTAGCTACTATCTTGTCTCATTGCTACAACTCCCGTACGGGCTCGGGAGAAACGAAGGTTGAAAGTCATGCGTCCTCCGATACACAACCCAACCAAGCCGCACTGCTTCTTAACACAACGCCATCCAACCCGGAAGCCAGCCGCACCAATGTGTCGGAGGAAACACCGTGCACCTGGCAGCCTTGGTTAGCGCGCACTGCGCCCGGCCCGCCACAGGAGTTGCTGGTGCGCGATGAGACAAGGATTTCCCTTCCTCCCATAAAGTGGAGAGCAACACTTTTGCAGTTCTACAACGAGAGATCTTTCAAAATAGCCACGTTAGAAAGGATTACCTACACATACTGACCAGCTCATGTTAGACAGAAGCGGCTATTATCTCAGTCAGTCATGGCTTGCGGGAAGATTCCTGTCTTTATCTGTGGCTAAACCAAGTAGGCTCGTAATTAAAAAAAAAATAAAAATTATTTGCATATGGCATACAAGTTTGTTATTAAGGCACGTGAAAGTTCATATGTTCCAGACAGCATTTCTGCCAAGAAACACATTTTGACAAAACAAGGTTACATTTAAATGGCTCTCCTGTGAAGAAGTGATGCGCAACAAAGACCTAGTTTCCTGAAACGAGACACATATAAGTGGTTGGACGCTACAGACCGAAGTTGGCAGATTGGCGGTACCGACTTCAGACCAGTCCCGTGACTTGTGGGAGTCGTAGAGCGAAACCACTGACATATACTACCGTTCAAAACTTTTAACACCTACTCATTCAAGGATTTTTCTTTATTTTCTACATTGTAGAATAAAAGTGAAGCCATCAACACTGAAATAATACATGGAATCATGTAGTAACCAAAAAGTGTTAAACAAATCAAAATATATTTTATGTTTGAGGTTCTTCAAATAGCCACCATTTGCCTTGACAGCTTTGCACGGCATTCTCTCAACCAGCTTCATGAGGTAGTCACCTGGAATGCATTTCAATTAACAGGTGTGCCTTGTTAAAAGTTAATTTGTAGAATTTCTTTCCTTAATGTGTTTTGAGGCAATCCGTTGTTACACACAAGATGGCCCTTTTTGACCAAGCCCATATTATGGCAAGAACAGCTCAAATAAGCAAAAAGAAACGACAGTCCATCATTACTTTAAGATATTTAGGTCAATTAATACGGGAAATGTCAAGTACTTTGAAAGTTTCTTCAAGTGCAGTCGCAAAAACCATCAAGCGCTATGATGAATCTGGCTTTCATGAGGACCTCCACAGGAATGAAAGACCAAGAGTTATCTCTAATGCAGAGGATAAGTTCATTAGATACCAGCCCAAATAAATGCTTCAGAGTTCAACAGACACACCCCAACATCAACTGTTCAGAGGAGTGAGGAGGAGAATCAGGCCTTCATGGTCGAATTGCTGCTAAGAAACCACTAAAGGACACCAATAAGAAGAATAGACTTGCTTAGGCCAAGAAACATGAGCAATGGACATTAGACCGGTGGAAATGTGTCCTTTGCTTTGGAGTCCAAATTGGAGATTTTTGGTCCAGTGTCTTTGTGACGCGGTGTGGGTGAACGGATGGTCTCTGCATGTGTATTTCCCACCGTGAAGCAATGGAGGTGTTATGGTGTGGGAGTGCTTTACTGATGACACTGTCAGTGATTTTATTTAGAATTCAAGACACACTTAACCAGCATGGTTACCACAGCATTCAGCAGCGATACACCATCTCATCTGGTTTGCGCTTGGTGGGACTATCATTTGGGAAACTCCTTCAAGACTGTTGGAAAAGCATTCCAGGTGAAGCTGGTTGAGAGAATGCAAAATAGTGTGCAAAGCTGTCATCATGGCAAAAGGTGGCTATTTGAAGAATCTCAAATATAAAATGTATTTTGATTTAACACATTCTGGTTACTACATGATTCCATACGTGTTATTTCATAGTTTTGATATCTTCGCTATTATTCTACAAAGTAGAAAAGAAGTAAAAAAATAAAGAAAACACCTACTCATTCAATGGTTTAACTTTAGTCCGGTAGTGTACGTGTTCGTAAAATCCACCTTTCCATAGAGGTGTGACAATAGTTCATAGGCCAAACCGTTGGGACGCTACAGACGTTTTCGTGATAAGATCGATTTTCGAAATGTCTCATGGTCTGACAAACACCACTGTAGCTCCGCCATCTTGTCCCACCGATGTGGAAAGCCGACATCGGGGTATGCAGTGGAATGAGATTTCTAGCTTAAAACCACAGATTTTTATGGTGATTTAAAAAAAAAAAGTGTTTTGTTATCTGCGGGTCCAGTATGAGCTGAATCAGGAAGAAGTGTTAATCACTCAGCAAGCAGCGTGATGTCTTTTAAGCTAGTCTTTCCCATACAGGTATGGGATGCACACGCACACGAAGTATTCAGACCCCTCGACTTTTTCCACGTTTTATGTTACAACCTTATTTCAAAATTGATGAGGAAAAACTATTTAATCCATCTACACGCAATACCCCATAATGACAAAGCAAAGACAGGTTTTTAGAAATTTTGACATCAGTGTTTTTTTTATTTACGTAAGTATTCAGACCCTTTACTCTGTCGAAGCACCTTTGGCAGCGATTACAGCTTCGTCTTCTTGGGTATGACGTTACAAGCTTGGCACACCTATATTTGGGGAGTTTCTCACATTCTTCTCTGCAGATCCTCTCAAGCTCTGTCAGGTTGGATAGCTGCACAGCTATTTTCAGATCTCCAGAGATGTTCGATCGGGTTCAAGTCTGGGCTCTGGCTGAGCCACTCAAGGACATTCAGAGACATGTCCTGAAGACGCTCCTGCGTTGTTTTGGTTGTGTGCTTAGGGTCTTTGTTCTTTTCGAAGGTGAACCTTCACACCAGTCTGAAGTCCTGAGCACTCTGGAGCAGGTTTTCATCAACAATCTCTCAGTACTTTGCCTCTGTACTGACTAGTCTCCCAGTTTCTGCTGCTGAAAAACATCCCCACAGCATAATGCTGCCACCACCATGCTTCATTGTAGGGATGGTGCCAGGTTTCCTCCAGACGTGACGCTTTCTTGGTTTCATCAGACCAGAGAATCTCATGGTCTGAGAGGCATTTAGATGCCTTTTTAGAATAAGGTGCCTTTTTAGAATTTTAGAATAAGGATGTAATGTAACAAAATGTGGGGACGGGGTTTGAATACTTTTCGAATGCACTGTACACACCAACATTGCGTGTGCGCGCACACACTTTGCACACTATTTCTACACACACAATTCTACACACAACACATCTCAGCTGAGGTAATTGGGTCTCCAGCCCTGGGGCTTGACATGACATTCTTGGCCTCAGACTGATTATTTCCTATTTCCTATTGGAGATGTGCAGAGTGTAAACCATTGCGCTCCTCCCGGTTTCCCCCTCATGATTTGGGAGGTCTGTCAGCAACACCCTCCCCTGCCAAAGCCTGTTTTGGTTTTCCCCTTTTCTCTGCCTGTATCCTTACCTCAGCGTCACCCCAAGACCACAGTCATGCCAGAAAGGCATACATTCTTCCCTCCTGCCAGCTAGCTGAATTTTGGCTCCACAGATTTGAGTTAATTTAGTCTAAGGGGGCACGAAGTTGTGATATGAGAGACAGGCTTTTGGCGAAGTTGAGAAACCGCAGAGAATACAGTGCTGTCAGCTGTAGTTTGACATCGGTCCTTCTTGGGTTTCGAGTGTCAACTGTTTGGATTTGAGGCAATTTACCTTTTTTGGCATTGAACCCCTCTTTACTTTTTAAAGAGGTTGTATACATTTTACAATCCAAGAATGTTTCATAGTAAAGGTGTTTTATTAATCGGCGAGAGACAGGAAGTTGGTCAGCGGTACTGGGCATTTGAAGACGGCTAGAGGTTAGCAACTGCTCATGTTTTGTTGGGACCTTCAGTTCATTCTAGAGGTCGACCGATTAATCGGAATGGCTGATTTAATTAGGGCCGATTTCAAGTTTTCATAACAATCGGAAATCTGTATTTTTGGGCACAATTTTTTAAAACATTTATTTTATTTTTAAAAATGTATATTTTTTTATACCTTTTATTTAACTAGGCAAGTCAGTTAAGAACACATTCTTATTTTCAATGACGGCCTAGGAACGGTGGGTTAACTGCCTCGTTCAGGGGCAGAACGAAAGATTTTCGCCTTGTCAGCTCGGGGGATTCAATCTTGCAACCTTACAGTTAACTAGTCCAACGCAATAACAACCTGCCCTCTCTCATTGCACTCCACAAGGAGACTGCCTGTTAGGCGAATGCAGTAAGCCAAGGTAAGTTGCTAGCTAGCATTAAACTTATCTTATAAAAAAACAATCAATCATAATCACTAGTTAACTACACATGATTGATGATATTACTAGATATTATCACGTGTCCTGCGTTGCATATAATCTGACTGAGTATACAAGCATACAAGTATCTGACTGAGCGGTGGTAGGCAGAAGCAGGCGCGTAAGCATTCATTCAAACGGCACTTTCCTGCGTTTTGCCAGCAGCTCTTCGTTGTGCGTCAAGCATTGCGCTGTTTCTGACTTCAAGCTTATCAACTCCCGAGATGAGGCTGGTGTGACCGAAGTGAAATGGCTAGCTAGTTAGCGCGCGCTAATAGCGTTTCTAACGTCACTCGCTCTGAGCCTTGGAGTGGTTGTTGCCCTTGCTCTGCATGGATAACGCTGCTTCGAGGGTGGCTGTTGTCGTTGTGTTGCTGGTTCGAGCCCAGGGAGGAGCGAGGAGAGGGACAGAAGCTATACTGTTACACTGGCAATACTAAAGTGCCTATAAGAACATCCAATAGTCAAAGGTTAATGAAATACAAATGGTATAGAGGGAAATAGTCCTATAATTCCTATAATAACTACAACCTAAAACTTCTTACCTGGGAATATTGAAGACTCATGTTAAAAGGAACCACCAGCTTTCATATACTCATGTTCTGAGCAAGGAACTGAAACGTTAGCTTTCTTACATGGCAAATATTGCACTTTTACTTCTCCAACACTTTGTTTTTGCATTATTTAAATCAAATTGAACATGTTTCATGATTTACTTGAGGCTAAATTGATTTTGATTTATTATATTAATTTCAAATAAGTTCATTCAGTATTGTTGTAATTGTCATTATTACCAATACATTTTTTTTTTTTTAATCGGCAGATTTTAGATCTGTATCGGCTTTTCTGCTCCTCCAATCGGTATCGGCATTGAAAAATCATAATCGGTCGACCTCTAGTTCATTTTACTGTTTCCTAATGACCATGGGATCTGCACTGTCACAAAGATCCAGTATTCCTTGATGTTCCCAGCGCTGGACAAAGCCCCCTCTGCCGCTACTTCCTTGAGCCCCCCCGCCCCTTACTGTATAGCAGAGGTACCGTCAGCCGCCCCATGGCCCTTCCTCCTCCTCTTCACCCCCTCCAGCCTCTGGCCAGAAATCAAAGAGCTGCAGGAATTTGCCAGTAATTGTTTTACGACTCGGCAGAAATCATACCTACTTGTATAGGTGGAGCACAAAGGTCCCGGGCCGTGAAACTGCAGGCTGCCTGCCGCTGCTGCTGTTCTTGCTGGCATGAAAGGATTGGGAAAGGGGAGGAGGAGGTGGGGATGGAGAGGGGGGCAGCCGCCTGAAAAACAGGAACTGAGCCGTAAATGTTCACTCTCCCCTGGTTTTGTCAATGAAAGCGAGGGTGGCGGAAGTGCTTTATGGAAGCACAGTTTATAAGGGCTGTCTGTTGGCAGGTCTTTCACTCTTGCTCCCTGCTCATGCTCACCATACATATTTTTTACAGCACCTCCAGAAACTAAAGCTGGAACATTTTAGTCCAGACTTGCTGCTGTTAGTGATTGCTTCTCATTTTCAATAATGAGCCAAATTGCTTGGCTGAACTGGGATATGAGCACAAGGAGTAATTTTAATTAGTGTGAGATTAATACACTCCTGCCATACTCTTATGGCAATTTGTTATTCTTGGGTACTGTCTTGATTGACTAAACTGATTAATTGTTTTGAGAGTGGGGTCTAAACAAGTTTCCTCACGAGAAACGTTGATATGAAAATGGTTTCGGTTCCATTTTGGCTTCCAGGTTTCCATCAAAGACGAGGTTTTCACAAGATGATTCCAAAGGCGTGCAATGTATAATAATCAAGAGGGGTGAGGGACTTGATATGTGGTGGGCACAGCAAGGGCAGAAATCCGACCCGCTGCTTCAACAACGGGGAATCCTTCAGTGGCCGTTGTCAGTTTGGCAAGCAGTGAGAAGCTTAACTCTAAACATGGCTGGGAACTCAACTCCACTCAAATTGTCATAAATCCCACAAACTGCAGGCTCAATAATGTCAGAGGAAAAAGAAATAAGATGTTTCTTTTAGTTTAACAGTTGGGAATTTTTGGCCAGAAAAGGGGTTTTCCCTCTATCATATTTTTTTGCAATCGGTGACTTTTACAAAGACCGGCCTGTCACTGCCTTTTTAAAATGGGAATTATAAATGATTAGTCTGGGTGTTTTTTGCCAGTCCATAATTTAAGTCATCTTTTGTCATGCTCCTTTTTTCCATTCAGAATGGTTGGAAAGACTGTTTTTACTTGTAAAATATGAGAAGTGTACAAGTTGTCAGTTGGAAGTGTTTTCACACAGCAACTTGTGCCTAATTTATGACGCTTTAATAATGAGTAGCCTTTTTTATAAAGGCATGTATTGTTCGACTAGGTCTATCATGAGTAGGGCTGAGATAATTAATACCAGTATCGCGATACTCGTTAGTATCGTGGCCAAGGAAAAAAAACACAAAGCGGATTTTACTTCTTTCGGAAAACAGACCTAATGTTATAAACAAACATTGTTGTCATCCAGAGTCACACTTATTTTCCAAGCTATAGCACACTATTGTACACACAGGAGGTTTTTAAACGAACAAAGAGTTTGGTCTGCTTCGTGATTTATTTTTTTGGCATCAAAAAAGATTGCGATACTGGTATAGTCCCAGCCCTAATCATGAGCATGACCACCTTGTAATTTGCTTTAATCAATCCCCATATGTATGCAGTGTAGGCCAATTAATCTTCCCTACCTGCACCGCAGGGGCCTTTTCTCAATTAGCTCAACTCCTTTGTCTTCTCTGAAAAAAGTCCAAGGTAATCGAGGAGACCAATGAAAATTAGCTTGAATGAAATGGGACTTTCCTTCGCCACTTGCGCGTCATCAGGCAAATTACTTGTTACAGTGGTGGTTCCCAAAATAAATGTGATAAAAACAAAGTTAGTTGTGCAAGGTATTTTCTAGATAAAACAATAAGTAGCATAGTTTTTTTTAACGTGTGCATGCTTTTCTCAGAGGAAAAAACAAAGCTGATTTCAAAACTCTTCGGTGAAGGACTCAGGTAGGACACATGACTATCCTCAATGAAAGGTGACTATTGAGGCGGGGATGACACTTCCGTTCGCCTACTAACCAATTGTCATCTCCGCGACCACTTATCGGTTTCTGGGTCACTGAGGAGGAGAGCGGGTGGAGGACGGACTTTTATCCAAATGAGGAAAGGCCAGGGAGTTGAAGGTGAGTGGGAAATACTTCCTGGTCCAGAGAAGTTTGGGGGTAATCCTAAGGCAGGGTCCCCCAGAGAGCAGGCCTGAAGGGAGGCAGCGATGATAAACAGGTGATGCAACACCGGCTTTGTTCCATTTCACACGCTACATCCGGATGATTCGGACATGGTGCGCAAAAAATGCTAATATCGGTCCAATGACAAATGCTAAAATGTAAGCATTTGGAAACTGCCAGAGAAATAAAACGAAAGCATGTATTGCTGTCAGTGTAAAGAAACCGATGTGTCATTTTGTAATTTGGGTGAACTATACCTTTAACCTCGATGCCAATTTAGCCTTCAAAGAGGTTGCAGAATGGATGGCTATTTTAGAGGAAAATTTTAACATTCAAAAGCAGATTTTATGAGAATCCCCAAAAAATTGAAGATATTTATGAAATCTCCCATCATACCTTGGTTATTCCAGTGGGACCATACAGGACCAAGGTCAGTGGTTGTATAAAACCCACTGCATTTGAAGAAATCGGACACATGTGGAAGTCAATGGGACGGTGAAACAGAGGGCCAGAGGTTGAAGAAAGAAACATCCTTGTCTGAGAGTGCTTTGAAGGCTGGGGGAGCAGATTGAACTTGGAGAGTGATGGAGCGACCACCAACAGCCTTGCTGACTGATGGCCAGCTGGTGCGCTGACAGCAAAGCTCCCTGGGTAAAATATGGCAGAGGGGGGATTTGGTGTTCTTAAACCTTTTACAAGCTGGGGAGCTCAGTGAGTTGCACTGAAAACAATCCTGTACAGGAAATTAAATCACCTTGTAAGGAAGTGAGGCTGGTCAACGCGGCCGCCATTAATGGCCTTTTAATTAGAACCATAATGGAATTCTACCCAGCAACTGATCACCCTAGTATGGTGCCAATTACAGGATGTGAGTGCCCTGTTCCTAATAAATATCTTGCTGTCATTTGTTGATTGGGGATGGGGTTGGTGTTGGGGGTTTTGCGAAAAAGGAATGTGTCTCCTTACCATCTCCGCTCCTAATGGTCAGTGATCTGGGATGGCTGCTGGCATCGGGGAGAGATCACAAATCGAAGAGGTGCTTGGTGAAGCTATACCTAATTCAGTCCAGGTCCCATGCAGACTGACTAACTCAATCTGTTGGCCCAGTAACATGCCATTGTTAGCGCAACGACGTGCTGGTGGTGTTGCACAAAAAATGCATTGTCTTGCTGTGAATGGAAGTTAAGTGATTTTGAAAACATTTGAGAAATAATAATTGTAGTTTTTAATGATTGTAGTCTTTCCAATATTGATAGAAAAAAAAAAAAAGCTATTTTTTGGGGGGGGCTTACTTTGATAAGATCAGCCATGGACTGTTAAGCTTAGTTTTAGGAGAGCGTTTTTGCCCAGTGCTCGGCTGTGGTTGGTGGATGAGGATATGTGTTCACTGTTCATCCCTCTACATCAGCATTGGCCTGGCCGCTGAATCGTCATTCAGTACGCTCACATTCAGTGGTTTTGGATCAGTAGAGGGGTGTATGGGACTAGAAGTTGAACCTTCAAGATCTAGGCTAGAGATCAGTGGTCTATTTCTGAACCGAGGGGTCGGGGTATAGGTGAAGGAGCCATGGGGAAACAGAAAGGCAGGAGGGGGAACTTTTTATTGCTGTAGTCATGGAGTAGGCCAGCCTATTCTCATGAGAGATCCAACCATCATGCCCCTAAAATACTCTCCTCACACCGTGCCTTTACTATAATCAGGTAGAATAGTGACATGTGATTTTGTAGCGCTCGGGCTGTAAACCGAAAAATGATCGACATTGATCACTTATCGCAGGCATATTGCTGATTTCGCTCATTACGATGAGTAGCCTATAGGTCTACTACAGAAATTAGACGTTTTTAAATTAATGGGTTTTCTAAATAGGTGATTGTTAATGGGACAATTGATGGGTACAACTATGAAAGTAGTAGTATAAAGGCTAATTTTAAAAACAATGGCGGTGCACATTGATGATAAACGTATCATTATCGCATAAATTCAGGCGATTTTTATATTTATCGCGATATGGATTTTTGTCCAAATCAACAAACTCTGATGCTGTAAGGGATGCTTGGGGAAGTCGTCCAGTGAATCTGAGTGGCAGATGTTTATGATTTGGTTAAGAGGTTTGTATTGTTCATGTACTCCCCCTGAGGGCTGCTGCCATGACACCCTGTAGCTTCAGGGAGCTCACCCTGTCTTTGGTGTCTTCCCATGTGGTAGGCAGATTTACACCTTTGTGTTAGAGTTCCCACCCCCCATATGGTGAGGTGTGCTTTGTGGAAGGAAGTGCTCTCTTCCCTGGATCTCCCCCTCTTTCTTGTTTTCCCTCCTCTCCTCATTGCTTGTTTGTCTGAGGAGTGTGCCATTTGAGTGTCTCTCCACTAATCCAAACGTCCACATTGGCAAATAGGAGCAAATTGCCTATACAAAGATTTGGGCACCGATGGGAGTCAGGAAAGAAACTGGGATGACTGGCTGAAATTGCTTTGATTAGCACATGAGTTGCCAGGTCAGGATTGGTGGTGGTAGTATTTTTATACAGCGCTTTTCATTACAAACTATAGTCCCAAAGTCACTTGGTAGTAGAGGTCAAAACTACAAGTAGTAGTCAATCAAGTGGTTGAAAGAGTGGACAAAACTACAATAAACAGTTCTGGCTTAAACTAGAAGGTAAACTTGACAAGGGTTGGCATGCTGATGATGACTGTCAGATATTTGTGTAGCCACCTGCTTGAGGAATTACACTGGTGTTTGATCCAAGCATAGATGATGATGATAGATCTAGTCCTAGATTAATGTTAATGCCTATTCTTTTCAGATCACAATAGCGATATTCTACTTCCCTCGTCTTTTTTGATTGGATAGACAAATAGGTTGTGGCCATGAAGTCCTATTGAAAATGCTTAGATTTTCCTGTAATCAGTCTTGGGCTGCTCGTGGGCTTGTACAGCAGTCTGCAGTGCAGCCAGTCATATAGGTCAATAGTGCAAAAGAAAAAAGGCTGGAGCGAGAGCGAACGGGGAGAGGAGAGCGTTGGGGCTGTGGTAATTAAGTAGTCCATGCCTGGGACCAATTATCGGCAAACCGATTTTGTAAATGGCTTGTTATTTCAGGTTGGCCACAGCTCGGCCAAATGAAAATGAATGAGCAGATTTGAAGGCCTGACCACACTCCCCCGATGCACTTGAGCGTTGGACAATTCTGTCTGCACTCTTCAGTCAACTCCTTTGAGGCCATAACCTTCCACCTTCGGATGTTTGTCCCCGTGGCCCTTGCTTGATGAGGGGGATATCCTGGATGACACCTTTTTTGCAGTGTGTGCTGATCCTAAGCGCTTAGCGTATGGCCCCCTGCGTATTGAGTCCCTTGCTAACTCGATTAGTCCAAAGAGGAGCAGGTGACCTCTCCTCGGGGGGCCCCACTGGATCCTGTTTGGGGCACCATGACCCCTGTGTTCATTAGCGGATTGAGGTCTCACCCCTGCGGAGCGTCTAATCATTACTCTCCATAGGTTGAGCAACTCGCAACACTACTAAATCGTCTCGATGGAAGCAGACTCGCTGTTCCGCCACTGAAGTTTGTTTTTAGGAGATAAGCTGTGTTCTTTTTCACAACTTGTCTCTGTCGTGGGAGTTCACCATTTGGCATACAACCATTTGGACTCTTTGAGCAAAACATATCTTGTAGCCACGTGAAACACAGCTTTTGTCAACACTTGTTGTAAGTATTGTTTCTTGTAGCAAGTTCAAAAAGACCTATAGGAATGACAACCTGAAAGTTGACTTGGAGGCATCTAAAACAAGTATTCTGTGCTATCCCTTCTAGTTGGGAAGACGCTTGACCTTTCAGCATACATACATTGCAATGTAATATTGTGGTATTATACACTTTTGTATTGTACATGTGTAGTGATGTAATTGTTTAAATCTTGTTTGGACCCCAGGAAGAGTAGCTACTGCCAATGGCGATCCAAATAAGTACAGCACGGTCTGTCATTCAAGACCTCGCAGCTGGGTCTTTCAATTAAAAAAAATGGACATTGTTCACTGTGGCTTGATGGCCTTTTTCAGACACTAGAATCTAGATGTTCTACATAAACGATGCAGCACACAGTTAGTGCACCTATTATGTTTGTTTAAAGGCGACGCTGCTGAGTCATGGATAATGCAGTGTTTCAGCTGAGTCACAGACCAAATGTTGTCGACTTGAAAGGGTCATACTGAAGACTAGCTTTAAAACGACTTGGGTTTTTAAACTGTTAGCTTTATTATTGTTGAATAAAGCTTGAAATTGAATTTTACCAGCATGTACCTGTTCCATCAGTGGAGGCTACTCCCTCTCTTCTATTGTTCCTTAGGTAGACGGAGGCCCTGTCTGAGCTAGAAGCTCTCCTTTACTGTATTATGTACCATATGGAGTTTGACAGCATGTTTATGACAGTGTTTTATTCAGCTGCTTTGACCGATCGACTTGACAGATTTTTAAAATAGATTTTCTCTTGAAAGAGCCTTAGGGTAAAGTCTTGCATAGTTTAAGTGGATAACTATTAGAATACAGTTGATCTTAAGATGTTAAGTGCACCTGTTAGAACTCAATTGCATGATGATTCTAATCCCAAGTACAATACAGTAAGGGCACGTTAAGTTAATAAACGCTCACCATTCAAAGTGAAGGGGCGCAAATAGGGGAGGGCAGGAGTTTATAGGGAAATCAAAGATTTCATGGGCGGAAGGAGCTGTTGGTGAAGTCGACGCAAGACGTTGTCTTGACGCTTTTATTTTTCTTTCTTTTTCTTTTACGGTTCAGTTCTGTGTCATCCAACTCTGGCTCATTACAACTCCGTCTCTGGGGAAAGGACAAATGCATTGTTCTTTGATTGGCATCTCAGCTTGATCTGCAGAGGGGAAAAAGTGAGTGCCTCGGGCTTGCTCAATGAAAAGGCTCTCCCTTCCAAAACTTTGCTGTAATCGTTGGCAACGTTCCTGTTACAGGTCAATGAGTGTATTGTGCACCTCGCTCTTCCAGTCGCTCCTTTGCATGTACAGTGACCTTTTCAACTTTGACTAGGGAAACGTAGCCAAGATGGTACCGCAAAGCCAACTCCCCCAGCCTTTCCTGTCTGATGTGACGCACACAGAGAGGGTAAGATAGCCAATACATTGGCTTTCTCATTAAATTGATGAGTTCCTTCTAGGGTCACTTGTTTCTAGTATGTTGTAGGAGCACACTGCTTATAATGGTGCTCTACATTGCACAGGTTGCTGTCCAGTTTAGTTGCCACATGAGACATACCATGCAACAAGGATCCTGCATTGAAATACTGATGTCTACTGATTTGGACTTCGAGAGCAAGTACACCATAACGGAAGAGCAAGTACACCATAACGGAAGGCCAAGTACACCATAACGGAAGGCCAAGTACACCATAACGGAAGGCCAAGTACACCATAACGGAAGGCCAAGTACACCATAACGGAAGGCCAAGTACACCATAACGGAAGGCCAAGTACACCATAACGGAAGGCCAAGTACACCATAACGGAAGGCCAAGTACATCAACCGATAGGACGGCCACCTGCTGCTTTTAGCGGTTCGTCGTCGGGTGTTGGTGCCGTAATACTTTTTTAGTGGGTGATAAATGAGTTGATGAAATGGTTTCAAAACATTGGGGTTGTGGTGATTTCACAAAGCCTACAGAATGAGTGGTTTGATTCGAAATGTTAAGAAACCCCAACTGCTGCAATACAATAGGCAGGCTGTTCATTGGTTGATTGATCCATAAAATGTAAATTACAGCTTCCAATGGCTCTAGGGGATTTCAAGACTGGTGGATGGATTGTTGAGTTGTGCTGTGTTAAATGATTGGGGAGATCCTGCCTGGGCAATGAGGAGGGAGACACCAGGTGTTTGACGCTCGCTAACCCTCCGAGGAACCACCCTCCAGACGGTCTCGCAGGTCCACACACCTGCTTCTTCACTTGCTTCACACCCACACAGGAAAAGGAGCTAGAGGCTAAAAGAAGATAATTGCTCAACACTATCCTACAGTGTGTCTGGGTGGTGTAGCTGATCTTGTCAACCCAGGTTCTACATAAATAAGGCCAGTTGGTTACTGTGAATGGAATCTTTTGGCCGCATGTAATTGAATCTGACCTGACCGCACAATTAATCATAACCCACAATATTTGCTTAGTGTTATTTAGTTCTGGGGCAGCACGTACCCCAGCGGTGAGGTCGACCCCCGTACCCCAGCGGTGAGGTCGACCTCTGTCTAGCCATCCGAGCAGTCAGTCATTCGGAGCTGTTGTAATGTGAGCAACTGGCTTCCTGTCTGTCACTGCAGTTTGGCTCCTTAGCTTTCTGTTTCTAGGCTACTTCCAGCCAAGACTCTTTAGGGGACGAGTGCTGTTTTGACCATTATGACAATGTTTTTATATATACATTTTGTCTGGTTTTCTATGGGATTTGGCACATTTGAATGGTTGGCATACACTGGTGGAGAATGGGTTTTAAAAACCCTGTTTTGTTTATCCTTGTTGGTTGTCCATGTCATGCTGTGCCCTGCCATTTTACTGCCTTTAGTAGACTGTCTGACCTTGACAGTTTGACTGAGATGACAATGGCAAGCCCCAAATTGTTTATGTATTGAAAGAAGTTCATTATCCATATAATGGTGTACTAGAGGTCGACTGATTATGATTTTTCAACGTCGATACCGATTCAAAATATATATATTTTATTTGTAATAATGACAATTATAATACTGAATGAACACATATTTTAACTTAATATAATACATTAATAATCAATTTAGCCTCAAATAAATAATGAAACATGTTCAATGTGGTTTAAATAATGCAAAAACAAAGTGTTGGAGAAGAAAGTAGAAGTGCAATATGTGCCATGTAAGAAAGCTAACGTTTAAGTTCCTTGCTCAGAACATGAGAACATATGAAAGCTGGTGGTTCCTTTTTAACATGAATCTTCAATATTCCCAGGTAAGAAGTTTTAGGTTGCAGCAGTATTTATAGGACTATTTCTCTTTCTACCATTTGTATTTCATATACCTTTGACTATTGGATGTTCTTATAGGCACTTTAGTATTGCCAGTGTAACAGTATAGCTTCCGTCCCTCTCCTCACCCCTACCTGGGCTCGAACCAAGAACACACCGACAACAGCCACCCTCAAAGCATCATTAACCATCGCTCCACAAAATCCGTGACCCTTGCAGAGCAAGGGGAACAACTACTCCAAGTCTCCGAGCGAGTGACGTTTGAAATGCTATTAGCGCGCATCCCGCTAACTAGCTAGCCATTTCACATCGGTTACACCAGCCTAGTCTCGGGAGTTGATAGGCTTGAAGTCATAAACAGCTCAATGCTTGAAGCACAGCAAAGAGCTGCTGGCAAAACGCATGACAGTGCTGTTTGAATGAATGCTTACGAGCCTGCTGCTGCCTACCACCGCTCAGTCAGACTGCTCTATCAAATCATAGACTTAATTATGACATAATAACACACAGAAATATGAGCCTTTGGTCATTTAATATGGTCAAATCTGGAAACTGTAATTTCAAAAACAAAACGTTTATTTCAGTGAAATACAAACCGTTCCGTATTTTATCTAACGGGTGGCATCCCTAAGTCTAAATATTGCTGTTTAAATTGCAAAACCTTCAATGTTATGTCATAATTACGTAAAATTCTGGCAAATTAGTTCGCAACGAGCCAGGCGGCCCAAACTGTTGCATATACCCTGACTTTGGTAACAATGAACGCAAGAGAAGTGACACAATTTCACCTGGTTAATATTGCCTGCTAACCTGGATTTCTTTTAGCTAAATATGCAGGTTTAAAAATATTTACTTCTGTGTATTGATTTTAAGAAAGGCATTGGTGTTTATGGTTCGGTACATTCGTGCAACGATTGTGCTTTTTTTTTCTCGCAAATGTGCTTTTGTTAAATCATCCCCCGCTTGGCGAAGTTGGCTGTCTTTGTTAGGAAGAAATGGTCTTCACACAGTTCGCAACGAGCCAGGCGGCCCACACTGCTGCATATACCCTGACTCTGTTGCAAGAGAAGTGACACAATTTACCTATTTCAAAGAAATTCATGTTAGCAGGCAATATGAACTAAATATGCAGGTTTAAAAATATATACTTGTGTAATGATTTAAAAAAAAGCATTGATGTTTATGGTTAGGTACACGTTGGAGCAACGAGTCCTTTTTCGCGAATGCACACCGCATCGATTATATGCAACGCAGGACACGCCAAATAAACTAGTAATATCATCAACCATGTGTAGTTAACTAGTGATTATGATTGATTTTAGTTTTTTCATAAGATAAGTTTAATGCTAGCTAGCTAGCTAGCAACTTACCTTGGCTTCTTACTGCATTTGCGTAACAGGCAGGCTCCTCGTGGATTGCAATGAGGCAGGTGGTTAGAGCGTTGGACTAGTTAACTGTAAGGTTGCAAGATTGAATCCCCGAGCTGACAAGGTAAAAAATCTGTTCTGCCCCTGAACAAGGCAGTTAACCCACGGTTCCTAGGCCGTCATTGAAAATAAGAATGTGTTCTTAACTGACTTGCCTAGTTAAATAAAGGTGTTTTAAAAAAAGAAAAAAAACATTGACCAAATCGGTGTCCAAAAATACAGATTTCCGACTGTTAACATGAAATCGGCCCTAATTAATCGGCCATTCCGATTAATCGGTCGACCTCTATGGTGTACATTATAAAACGAGGAAGAAAGACGAGATGGGGAGAGAGGGGTAGGAAAGAGGTAAGAACAGCGACAGACAGCATATGGTTCATGAATTAGTGCTACCCTAATATTCTCTCAGTTCATCACAATTGCGGTGTCTCCTAACCTTCGGGCCAACTGGGAACCCCGTTCCGCTAGCGGAACCCCTCGCCAACAGCCAATGAAATTGCGGGGCGCCAAATACAAATCCACAGAAATCTCATAAATCAAATTTCTCAAACATACAAGTATTAGGCACCGTTTTAAAGATAAAATTCTCGTTAATCCAGCCACAGTGTCTGATTTCAAAAATTCTTTACAGCGAAAGCTCCACAAACGATTGTTAGGTCACCACCAACTCACAGAAAAACCCTGCTATTTTTCCAGCCAAAGAGGAGTCACAAAAAGCACAAATGGAGATAAAATGTATCACTAACCTTTGATCTTCATCAGATGACACTCATAGGACTTCATGTTACACAATACATGTGTGTTTTTGTTCGGTAAAGTTCATATTACTTTCAGTAGTTCCAAAACATGCAGTGATATTGCAGAGCGCCACATGAATTCACAGAAATACACATTATACATGTTGATGGAAATTCAAGTGTTATTCATGGAACTTTAGATACACTTCTCCTTAATGCAACCGCTGTGTCAGATTTAAAAAAACACTTTACGGAAAAAGCATAATCTGAGAACAGCGCTCCAAGCCCAAACCAGCCAGAGAAATATCCGCCATGTTGGGTAGTCAACATTATTCATAAATAGCATTATAAATATTCACTTACCTTTGATGATCATCAGAATGCACTCCCAGGAATCGCAGTTCCACAATAAATGCTTATTTTGTTCGATAATGTCCATTTATGTCCAATAGCTTCTTTTGTTAGGGTGATTGCTGAACAAATCCAAAATCGCGTTCAGGTCCAGTCGGACAAAAAGTTGTATTACAGGTCAAAGAAATTTGTCAAACTAAGTATAGAATCAATCTTTAGGATGTTTTTATCATAAATGTTCAATAATATTCCAACCAGAGAATTCCATTGTTTGGAGAAAAGCAATGGAATGAGATACCGCTCATGTGTGAGAGCGTGACTAAGAACGAGGCTGCTGGAAGACCCCTTAATCAAACAGCTCCCATCTGGCCCCCCTTCACAGGAGCAGCCTGAAACAACTTTCTAAAGACGGTTGACATCTAGTGGAAGCATTAAGAAGTGCAAAATATACCAAATCCCACTGTGTATTCGATAGGGGTGAGTTCAAAACTACAAACCTCAGATTTCCCACTTCCTGTTTGGATTTTTTTCTCAGGTTTTTGCCTGCCATATGAGTTCTGTTATACTCAGACATCATTCAAACAGTTTTAGAAACTTCAGTGTTTTCTATCCCAATACTAATAATAATATGCATATATTAGCATCGGGAACTGAGTAGGAGGCAGTTCACTCTGGCCACGCTATTCATCCAAAAGTGAAAATGCTGCCCCCTATCCCAAAGAAGTTGAGCGGCTGAGGTGGCGATGACGGGACTGGCTTCCTCTCTCTCACACCAAAACATACCTGCAGACGAGAGAGAGCATGATTATGCCCTGTTTTTTTTTTATTGTAACATGGTTAGTCATCTTAAATCAGGAGGTGAAATGCAAAACTGACCTTGGATCATTAACTCTGGGACAACTACATCGGTCTGTATTTCATTGTAAAGCATCTCTTTAGTAATACTTCCTGTTGACCCGACCAAGTGACATCTCACCTATGATCAGCCAGTTCAGATGCGGGAGGGGTTCACCAAAACAGCTGATAAAATCTAGAGGATTTAGGGAGAAGGGGGAGAGGGATGAAGTGAAGAGAGACTGAGTGTGGACACCAGGTGAGACCACACACACAAAGTGGCTACATAGTACTTTATGCTGAAAAACAGACACTTGAGGACAAACAATAGAAGATAATGTCAATAGAAGATACTGTATGTGACGCAGACACCTATCGGAGTGTACCTGAAACACTTAAATATAGAGGGCTATGTGTCTCACCACTTGGTTATTGCAAGGCTAACCCCCAGGGAAATCATGACTTGGCAGCAACAGATAGACCAGTGAAAATGGCTGTGTTTATGTGGTGTAAATCTGAAAATTAGCAGCTGACATTTTAAGGGTTTTTTAATTAATGCATGTGAGACAGGTTCCATGTACAACAAGATAGGCAGAGATGGAGAAAAATAACACAGTTACTTCTGCTTATGGACACTTGCTAGCAATAAAGCTTCCACGGCCTGTTCCTCGGACAGTGAACATCTGGCAATGTCTACATTTTCGACCCCTTGGTCAGTTCGCTCTCTGAAAGTAAAGAAAACAGCTTTTTTTTTTATTTTTATTGATTTGAAAACAATAACTGCGAGATGACCGTTCAATCTAAAGCAGCAGATGTCATTTTCAGGATACGTCAGTACAGCCCAGTGCTGCTTACCAGAGTCCTTCTTCGTAAGTGTCTGCTATGACTTCCTTTGTCGGAAAACAGTTGCTTTCAGAACAATTAGTTTTGATTGACAATAAAAAAGCTTTTGCTCTCGATAAAAAGACACAAATGTACCTCCATAGCATATAACAATTTGCCTGGAATAACCACACCTTCATACAAACGTGCTACTGTATGCAGAATTCTTGACGCACAACCAAAGATGCTGCCGTATCCTGCCAGCACGCCCACAAGCAAGCCAGTCAGCAGCAGAATAATGACTCGTGGAAAAGGGAAATTAGATTTGTTGCAAGTTGGGGAGAATAGCTAATAGCTGAACTATAGACTATAGACTGGGTTGCTACTCAATGTAATAAAGTAATGACTTTTCAAATAAGTTACCTTAAACGTTATGTTGGCTGACAATTTGTTAGCTACGCTGTCCTTACGAACCACATACCGGTACATACTGCTGTAATGATATGCTAGCAGTTATACCTCAAACTTACCAGTATATTAGCCTATAGTTATCTAACTATCCAATGTTTATTGACTTGATTATTCTTGTCAGTCTTAGCTGAATGGTATAGTCGTTGTGCTTTCTCAATGGACATTTGGGTGCTTTTGTAAATTCACTCTGGCTATCTATATTAATGGAATCAAACGTTCGCATAGCCTGTTTTGACTGAAGTGATGCTTAGAATTCCATTAAAAATATATCCCTTTTTATTTTACCACTGCAATCTGTTTATCGGGCGAAACTGGGGAAAAAATACTTGTTTAGAAAGTAAACATCCGCACCTCCTGGTGTCAGCTGTGCTTATGTCTGCGTAATAGAAAAGTAGGGAAAAAAATTAACTTGTGACTATTTCTGGTCTACCGATCGATAAAAAACAAGCTCGCTGTCCAGACTTACATAATTACAAAGAGGAGATTCTCTTGATTTAAAATGGTGCCCATGTAACAGTTTTGCTTCTGTTCTTCCTCACCCCTACCTGGGCTCGAACCAGGGACCCTCTGCACATATAGACAACAGCCACCCTCGACGCATCGTTACCCATCGCTCCCCAAAAGCCATGGCCCTTGCAGAGCATGGGGAACAACTACTTCAAGGTCTCAGAGCGAGTGACGTCACCGACTTGAAACGCTATAATATTAATCAAATGAATTAAGCCAAATTTCTTAATCAATCCCGTTTACTATGTCCCGTATACTACAAAAAAGGTTTTAAATTCTCTGGTAATGACCATTCGGAATACCATCAAATGCTTCTCAAAGATGCCCTCTGGTGCACGGTGGCTAGGAAAAACTCCCTAGAAAGGCCAAAACCTAGGAAGAAACCTAGAGAGGAACCAGTCTATGAGGGGTGGCCAGTCCTCTTCTGGCTGTGCCGGGTGGAGATTATAACAGAACATGGCCAAGATGTTCAAATGTTCATAAATTACCAGCATGGTCAAATAATAATAATCACAGGCAGAACAGTTGAAACTGGAGCAGCAGCACGGCCAGGTGGACTGGGGACAGCAAGGAGTCATCATGTCAGGTAGTCCTGAGACATGGTCCTAGGGCTCAGGTCCTCAGAGAGAGAGAGAGAGAATTAGAGAGCATACTTATGCCGCAGTATGACGCAACTTTTTAAAAGGAGGATCCACTGTATATATTTTTTTTGTTGTGCATTTTGCTATTTGCCTCATGACTCCTGCATGCTTTGCTGACTATGAACTTTCTTGTTTACCCAACCGTGGGACAGACTTTGTTCCCACACTCGGGACTCTGACTCTATTGGTTACAGACTTTTGGCCTCCCATCCTAATCTAACCAGCTCTCGTCGGCTTTGTATTCATGTTACCTGATGAAATTGCTGTACAATATGATCTTGTCGCCATCTAATGCACATTCAAATGTAACAAATCAACACTGCAGAGCTCTCCCTGTCCTCTGATGTCCCTTGATTGTATTACTGCTGATGATATCTGGAAATGTTCATGTTTACCCTGGCCCATCTATCGTTGCTATCTCCAATTCTGACTTGTGCTCGATCTGCTTCACTGATTTCTGCTCTCGTAAAAGCCTGGATTTTCTCCACGTTAAAACTAGAAGCTTATTACCTAAAATGGATCAAATTAAGTGTTGGTTCACAGCTCCAATCCAGATGTGTTGGTCATTACTGAGACGTGGTTAAGGAAGAGCCTTTTGAATACTGATGTTAACCCTTTCAGCTTATAACCTTTTTCGGCAAGACAGATCTTCCAAAGGTGGGAGAGTGGCACTTTACCAAGGAACTTCAGTGCTCGGTTGTCTCCACAAAGTCTTTCCCCAAACAATTTGATTTGCTGGTTTTAACCTCTTTATCCTACCCCCTCCTTTTTCGAACATTCTGTTAAAAATCGCGCAACATTTCAGCGTCCTGCTACTCATGCCAGGAATATAGTATATGCATATGATTAGTATGTGTGGATAGAAAACACTCTGAAGTTTCTAAAACTGGTTAAATCACGGCTGTGACTATAACAGAGCGTGTGTTTCATCGAAAAGCGCAAGAAAAACTGGTCACTGAAATCTGAAAAAAGTATCCATGCACCCCTTTCATGGATTGTTTAAAAGAAACCAAATTTAATATGGAGACGGATCCAATTCCTACAGCTTCCACACGATGTCGCCAAAAACGTCATTTTCATTGACAAAAATCATTTGAGACATTACCAATAGATCCGTCATTCCATCCAGCCTACCTCAATCGATTTTGGAAGATTGAAAAATGGACACTGTTTTCTTGTGTTGATGCTATTGAATACAGATCGCCCAGTGATCAATTTGATCGCTTATTAACGTTTACAAATACCTAAAGTTGGGTTATAAAAGTAGGTTGAAGTGTTTTGTCAAAGAATATAGGCAACTTATATAATTTTTAAACATGACGTTGCGTGTTGGAAGAGATCTTTTTTCCTGATGCAGACAGGCTATACAAATGGATATTTTGGGCATTCGTGGACGGATTTAATCGGGAAAAAGACCAATTTGTGATGTTTATGGGACATATAGGAGTGCCAACAAAGAATATCATCGAAGGTAATGAATGTTTTATATTTTATTTCTGCGTTTTTGTGTAGCGCCGGCTACGCTAATTATTTTGTTTACGTCGCCTTCAGGCATTTTGGGGTGTTGCATGCTATCAGATAATAGCTTCTCATGCTTTCGCCGAAAAGCATTTTAAAAATCTGACTTGTTGGCTAGATTCAGAACGAGTGTGGCTTTAATTCAATACCCTGCATGTGTATTTTAATGAACGTTTGAGTTTTAACGAGTACATTTAGCATTTAGCGTAGCGCATTTGCATTTCCAGGTGCCTACTTGAGACGTCTGCGTCTCAAGTAGGAGCCAGAAGTTTAAGCATTAAACTTTCAAATAGCTCTTTGTTGACTGTTGCTGGCTGCTATCGTCCTCAATCAGCACCGGCCTGTACCCTACCTTCCCTAAGCTCTCTCCTGGCCCCTTACACGAAGTCTGAATTTGTCCTGCTAGGTGACCTAAACTGAAACATTCTTAAACCACCTGACCAAGTCCTAAAGCAATGGGACACCCTAAATATTTTTTTCTCAGATTATTACCAATCCCACAAGGTATGGCTCCAAACACCCAGAAAAGACTACTCTCCTCAACGTTATATCCTGATGGGTAATCCTGATGCGTAATAGTCTGTTTCCTGTAATGACCTTAGTGATCACTGTTTTACAGCCTGTGTTCGTAATGGCTGCTCAGTGAAACGTCCTGTCCTGATTTTGTCATAGACATGTGCTAAAAAACTTTAATGAGCAAGCCTTCTTTCATGAACTGACCTCTGTAAAATGGTATAGAATCAGCATGATGAAGATGCTTGGACCTTCTTTTTTGATATTTTCAGTGGTTTTGTTAACAAACATGCCACCATAAAGAAAATGAGAATTAAAAACAGGTTCAGCCCCTGGTTCGACTGTGATCTTGCAGAGTTACTCCATCTGAATAATTGTTTTTGGCAAAAGGCTCGGCACACGCATACTCACACGCGCATACTGACTGGTTCTCGTTCAGGCAAATGAGAAATAAGTGCACTCAGGCTATCCGTTACTTTTAGGAGCAGTTCTCTTTCTGTGGGTCTAACCCCAAGAAGTTCTGGAAAACCCTTAAAGACCTGGAGAATAAACCCTCACAGCTGCCCATGTCCCTTAATGTTGATGATGTGATTGTCACTTACAATAAGCACATGGCTGAGCTCTTTAATCACAACTTCATTAAGTCAGGATTCCTATTTGACTCAGCCTTGCCTGTCCAACATTTCCTCATCTCCAACCCCTTCTAATGCAATTAGCCCCGATTCCTCTCTTTTCCCCCTGCCCCTCTACAAAGTTTCTCCTTGCAGGCGGTCACTGAGTCCGAGGTGCTAAAGGAGCTCCTTAAACTTTAACCCTAAAAAACATCTGGGCTCTTTAGGCTCTTAAAGTTGCTGACCCTATCATCACCAAGACTATCTCTGACTGTTTTTAACCTGTCTCTCCTCTTTGGGGAGGTTCCCATTGCTTGGAAGGCAGCCATGGATCATCCTTTATTTTGAAGGGGAGATCAACCTGATCCTAACTGTTATAGGCTTATTTTTTATTTTTGCCCAGTTTATCAAACGTGTTGAAAAAATAATCAACTGACTGGTTTTCTTTATGTCTATAATATTCTCTCTGGTATGCAATCTGGTTTCCGCTCAGGTTATGGATGTCACTGCAACCTTAATGGTCCTCAATGATGTCACCATTGCCCTTGATTCTAAGCAATGTTGTGCTGTTATTTTTATTAACTTGGCCAAAGCTTTTGAGACGGTAGACCATTCCATTCTTGTGGGCAGGCTAAGGAGTATTGATGTCTCTGTCTCTTTGGCCTGGTTTGATAACTATCGCTCTCAACGAGTGCAGTGTATGAAGTCAGAACATCTGCTGTCTCAGCCACTGCCTGTCACCAAGGGCGTACCCCAATCCTAGGCCCCATGCTCTTGTCAATTTACTTCAACATTTCTCAGGCAATAGGAATCCATTTATATGCAGATGTCTTGTACTCAGCTGGTCCCTCCCCGGATGATTAAACTCGACAAAAAATATTTCCTAGTGTCCAACAAGCTTTCTCTGCCCTTAACCTTGTTCTGAACACCTCCAAAACAAAGGTCATGTGGTTTGTTAAGAAGAATGCCCCTCACCCCACAGGTGTGATTTACTACCTCTGAGGGTTTAGAGCTTGAGGTAGTCACCTAATACAAGTACTAGGGAGTATGGCTAGACAGTACACTGTCCTTCTCTCAGCACATATCAAAGCTGCAGGCTAAAGTTAAATCTAGAGTAGGTTTCCTCTATTGTAATCGCTCCAGCTGCCAAACTAACCCTGATTCAGATGACCATCCTACCCATGCTAGATTACAGAGACGTAATTTATAGATTGGCAGGTATGGTTGCTCTCGAGCGGTTAGATGTTCTTTACCATTCGGCCATCAGATTTGCCACAAATTATCCTTATAGGACACATCACTGCACTCTATACTCCTCTGTAAACTGGTCATCTCTGTATACACGTCGCACTGGTTGATGCTTATTTATAAATACCCTTTTAGGCTTCACTCCCCCTTATCTGAGAGATCTACTGCATCCCTCATCCTCCACTTACAGCACCCGTTCTGCCAGTCACATTCTGTTAAAGGTCCCCAAAGCGCACACATCCCTGGGTCGCTCCTCTTTTCAGTTCGCTACAGCTAGCAACTGGAACGAGCTGTAACAAACACTCAATCTGGACAGTTTGATCTCAATCTCTTCATTCAAAGACTCAATCATAGACACTCTCTTACTGACAGTGGCTGCTTTGTGGGATTTATCATTATCTCGACCTTCTTGCCCTTTGCTGTTGTGTGTGCCCAATAATGTTTGTACCATGTTGTCATTTTGTGTTGCTACCATGTTGTTGTGTCGCTACCATGCTGTGTTGTCTTCAGTCTCTCTTTATGTAGTGTTGTCGTGTTGTGTGTGTGTGTTGTCCTATATTATTATTATTATTTATTTATTTATTATTATTATTATTATTATTATTATTATTATTATTATTATTATTATTATTATTATATTTTTTTATTTTTTTTATAAATGTCCCAGCCCCGTCCCCGCAGGAGGCCTTTTGGTAGGCTGGACATTGTAAATAAGAATTTGTTCTTAACTGACTAGCCTATTTAAATAAAATAGTGTACTTACCCCTCCAAATGAGATGAAATGTGCAATTGGACATTTACTTAGTGCTTTATCAATCTGTACTGGCTATGGTTATGCTGCTCATACTAATCCGTAAAGACTAACAAAAGCTAAAAATGTAAATTAAGTTAGTAGTTTCTCTTCAATTCTGCTTTACTATCAGTAAATACATATTGACTGCACATGCAGACTAGCTGGCAGTCTTGCTGCAATGTCCCCTGAGACCCCCCCAAACAGGTGTCTGAGGGGGTCACCTGACCTGAAGCGCAGGTTGTTTGTCCTGATCAGCCTGATGGGAACTAAGTGTGTCGTGGTGTGCTGCTGGGTGGATCCAAGTCTTTGGGATGTGTATTTGTATCTAATATAAGTCCAGGGTTTCTGGTATCGACGTTGCGTCAGATTATTGGCGGAAATTGTCTTCATGTTTTATAATGAGATCCCATGAGAGAGCGCTGCATTTCATGTAGTGTCTTGGCATTGGCAGTGTTGACTTATATTCAAGTGCTGTTGGCTGGCAGCAACAGATTCCAATTCCCATTAGTGCCAATGTCTTGCACACACACACACACACACACACACAAAGGGCTTTCTGTTTGTAATCTTAAGGTAGCCTTGATGAATATGCATGGTAAAATACCTATTATATTAGAGCCATGCTAGCAAATGAACTGCTACCTTGAGACTTGGTGCTGTTGTCACATTCACATTACCTTTTTTTATTAAAGGAGAGGGGAGAATCACTCCCTTTCTTATTCAAGGCTTTATTGACAGACGCATTAGAAACAGTGGAAGATCGGTGAGAAGCACACGGAGACACACAACTCCCCAGATATTTTCTATATCCTTGAGGGACTCTGTGCACACACTGGCATTTGTTACATAGGACACGTCACACCTTTACAAGTGACGCCTGCGTTGAGTGAAAAGCTGATTTTTCTCCCCTTCGTTTCAGTGTGTAAGGATCCACCCTATAAAGTGGAGGAGTCTGGATACGCAGGCTTCATCTTGCCCATTGAAGTTTACTTCAGAAATAAGGTACATTTTTAACAAGGTTTCGACGCGTATTTGCTTACTAACGATCCCAAGCTGTGAACATGCGGTTTAACCAGATTTATGTGCCATTGGTGACCATGATCATCCCACATTGGTCGTTTTTAAATAATCTATGTTGAGCATTTGAAAAATGTCACACATTTTAATGTGGTCAGTGCCGATGTTGATCTTTATGAATTCCATATGGGTAACAACTTTGCCTTTGTATGAATGTTTATCATTTTGGGCTTTAGTATGCAACTGACTTCTCTCCTTTCTTTTGTTCCTACGGATGTCCCACTGCACCTCTCAGGAAGAACCTAAGAAAGTGCGCTTCGACTACGACCTGTTCCTACACCTGGACGGCCACCCGCCTGTCAATCACCTGCGCTGCGAGAAGCTCACCTTCAACAACCCCACGGAGGAGTTCCGCAGGAAGCTGCTCAAAGCCGGCGGGGTACGACAAGACTGGAGGGGGGGTGGACACACACATATCTCAATAGCAGGTGTTTGTCCTGTTAGCCTTAAGCATGGGTAGCCATACTGGATATACAGGCTTGCTCCATCCCTGCTTGAACACCTGATTGAGGTAATCATCAGGACCCGGGCTGGAGCAAAGCCATGAACATCCAGTATGGCCATCCATGCTTAACGCTATTGAGCTAAACGCCACCTGGAAAGGTAAACGATTTAAATGTCAATTCAGAAGTTGAATGGAACTTAGACCAATGAGTAGCTCTTTTAAAAAACAACCTTGACCTTGCTGGCAACTAGGTATCATCCATGTCGGTCACACATCAGACCTGCCATTGGCAGGAAACTGGGCTTATCAGGTCAGCCGTTGGCAGGCAAACCACTCTGTCATGTTTTATGACTGGAATGAAATACTTTTTTGTTCATACACACGTTTATTCTATCTTCCCTGTGCCCTCCAGAAAGCCTTGTGTGCCCACATAGGAATGTCCATTTTGGAATATATTTCTTATTTCAGTGGACAATATCTTCAGGAATTTATGGACTTTACATGATCAGGGGTGTGTGTTTATTTTTAGCAGGCCCTCCTGCCATGCTCATTCCAGTAACACACCGATGCTTTATGGCTGTGCACACAACACCGTGCACCTTAACGTAGATTGGATGCCTTTTCAGAGGAAATGAATAAGATTGGCAACAGATGTACACTGAATGTGATGTGGTTTAATTGAGAGACTGGTTTGTCAGTCACATTTCTTCAGCCCACTGGATGTTTTGAGGCCTTCTCCAATACAACTGATTGCTGTGTGTATACTGAAATGCTTTTTGTGTGTCCACAGCAACGGGATCCTAGCAAAAGAAGTTTGGAAGACTCTAAAGTAAGACTTATGTGAACTAGTGTTCTCTTCAAATTGAAACATTTACTTATTAGGAATGTGTTGATATTGTAGCTTCCCCAATGCTATGACTCTCTCACTATGGCAATATAGACTTCTAAGCGTGACCCACAGTCAAATTTGGGACCCGTGTCCAATACGCAGTTGGATGAGCATCTATTATTTCTGAGACTTTCCGCATGTTGTTGACCCAGTGTTTCCTCTGCCATTGTAAAGGCGGAACCCACCCCCGTGCCTTGCTCTATTGTCCCCCTCTTCTATTGGAGAAAGGGTAATGGAAAGACCGGAAGGTGGGGAAAGTTGTATGAAAGGAAATGCTTACTAAGTTGTTTTGGTGCTGACTCACAGCAGCTCATTTCAACAGCAGGGCACTGGAGCTTCTGAGAAACAGGCCGCGTGTTCTCAGTGGCGTTTTAACCCTTTGTTAACCTCTTGCTGCTAGGCAAGACATGAAGCATTCATTCTTCACTCGGCTGCTATGTTGAAGTGACACCACAAACAAATACACCCTCAAATTTAGACCCACAGTGAAGCAGCTGTGTTGTCTTTTCTTCGCGTGCTCACTGTCATTCCATGCAAAGCAATGACTGTCTGTGAGGGATTCCAGGAATAACGTGCAGTGTTAAGTGCTCGAATGTTAAGTTTGCTGCTCTTGGCATCGACAAGACCACTACGATAATACGTGAGCCTTGCTTAAGTTTTTGTCCAAACAAAAGCGGTTTTAAGTTTCACACAGAATCCACTATTATAAGCAGGAATTAAGAAACTGTCCAATTGATGCAGTACTTTCAATTAAAAATAGATTCATAAAGCTCTTCACTCCCAGACTGAGCGCACAATAAGATACAAAACTCAGTTTTGCACATGCTGATCAGGACAATATAATTCTGTGAATGTCTTTTTTTTATTGTAGTGGTTTATTGTCTTTACTGTTATGTTGCTTCTGTTGTTGGTTTGATTCCCATATTATATATTAAAATGGGTGTCACCTGTGATCTATGAGTCACTTCGGATGAAGGCATCGGTTTTAATGACCCCATTTTTACTTCCAGGTGATGGTAATGCAGGAGGGCTCCACATCTCTGTTCGGCCAGCATCTCAAGCTGCCTACCCTCCCCAGCAGCTCCCTGACATTGACATTGTCTGATGCTAAGAAGAGCAAGGTCTTCCCGGGGTCAAAGGTCAGTGGCGGTCTCCAGGGACAGCCCGGGGCTAGACAGTCTCCCCTTCCTCCCTCTCTTCCCCAGAAATTCCCACTTCTTCGAAGTCTCCCCCAGCTTAATCTCTGCATAGTTGGCTAGGTTCAAAGATGCTGAGGGTATTTGAAGTCTGTGGATTTACAAGAGACGCTCGACTTGGGCTTATGCACGGTATGCTACTGATAGCGGTTATAGCAACGGCCATAATGTATCCATTAGGCAGTATAAAGAAGTCACTAGTTTTAAAGCCTGTTGAAATTTGGTACGTATCAGTGTTTCATTGTGATGCAATTGTTCTCTAGCAGTCTCAGAGAACCATTTTTAGAATCATGGATGGAAATGACATGTATATGGGGTCTAACTGGCATGTTGCTTCCATTAAGAGTTATTTTTAGTCCCGTTTAAATGGTATCATTTACCACGGCCCGTCAGAGCCCACTCCTGCAAGGGCTGGGTTACGAGAGGCCCGGTGCACATGGAAACGGTTTCCAATCCAAACAGACTGTGTGATGGATTACTGATGGAGCAGAGGGGTCACACACACACACACTTCCACTAACGTCCAATGGCAACCCACCTACTGTTGTCTCCTCTCCTTCCGGTTCACTTGTACCCCACATGGCTTTTTTAAGTGTTACTGAATGCTATGGCAGTCTGCCCTTTTACTGTAAGTGCATTTTTATATGCTAAACAAAACTGCTGAAACGCCGTTATTGCACATAACTCCAAAACAGCTCAACGAGTGTGTTTTATTCATCTAAGCAGAACTGTTATGTACAGCATTGTAATATTCTCTGTACATAGTGCTGAGTGGCAGGTCATTATTACAAGGAGACTAGTGAAAGTACATAATGCACACATCCATATACTCAATTTAAAATGTTACCATCTTAAGTAACATGGAATGTATTTGCTGGTGCTTGGCATGAAAAGTTCTTTAGAACAGTGAAATGCCTGAAGATCGTATTAACTTGCAAAGAATCCTGTGATACTCTTAGGACTGTAGCCGTTTGACATTCAGCAAACGTTGACATGTGCATTTACGGGGTACCTTCGATTTTGCTCAGTTCATTCACTTTCATGGCCTCTTATAGGTTTACATGTTCTGGGAGCATCTACTAACGTGCCAGTCTTTTGGTATCGGGGGGGGGGCTGTTATTGATAGAGCATCACTTTATCTCCACCTTTTACTGGTCTTAAACAGTTTTGTGTGAGCGGGTTAGCAGCTAGATGTCCAAAAGGTCAAGGAGTCAGGAGCAGATAGACAAAATCAAAGGGTTTGGGCAGGTCGTAACACACCCCTACTGTCTAGACGTGCTTAATGGCTTTAAGACATCTATGAAATATTGACTGGGGGCCAGAAGGTGTGACCCCGGGACACACAGGTCACGTCGTTTAGTTGGAGAAAAGGAAATGCACTCCGCTTCCACCTCCAGGTTTTTTTTCACCGTCTGCGCACATTTTTAAGGTCGCGCTTACAGCTGTTGAGTCTTCCCTCCCTTCCCCCACATTCTTGACAAAACAAGTTCCCAGGTCTCTTCTCAAGCAAACGGAATCCCTTTTTCAAACTTTTATCTTGTTGTTCTAGAATAGACTCTTCATTGACACAGCAGTACAAGAGCCCCAGGGTGGCACAAGGGCTTTCTCTAAAATGAATGAACACTGATTATTAGGATTCCTTTGATATGCTATGGCCAGACTTAACATTGTCTTTGCTCATTTAGTTGTCAGGGGTGTATAGATTTGAGCATTGTAATCAAGCCCCCCCCCCCCCATGTAGGAGGCAAGTAAATTGTCCCCAGTAGAGTGTTTTTGTTGTTTTGATTTTGACCCCAATAAATCTTACTGTGACGTGGCAAACCTCTAATTTCATTATCCCTACACATTTCCCTGGAATATCTAGTCAACAGTCTCTAGACTCTAGACTAATTTCAGTATTCATACCCCTTGACTTATTCCACATTTTGTTGTTACATCCTGAATTCAAAATTAATAAAAAAAAAAAATCTCATCTACACACACACAATGACAGGGAAAACCATGTTTTTAGAAATGTTTGCACATTTATTGAAAATGAAATACAGATATCTAATTTACATGTGTATCCACGAGTCAATACATGTTAGAATCCCATTTGGCAGCGATTTTACAGCTGTTAGTCTTTCTGGGTAAATCTGAAGGCATTCCACACCTGGATTGTACAATACTCCCAGTGTCTGTTGGAAAGCAGATTGAACTAGGTTTCCCTCTAGGATTTGCCTGTTTAGCGCTATTCAGTTTATTTTTATGCTAAAATAAATCCGTAGTCCTTGACGATGACAAGCATACACATAAAATGATGCAGCCACCACCCCAAACACGACCATTTGTATCTAGGACACAGTTAATTTCTTTGACACATTTGTTTCCAGTTTTACTTTAGTGCCTTATTGCAAACAGGATGCATGTTTTGAAATATTGTCATTCTGCACAGGCTTCCTCTTCACATTTGTTTTTGAGAAGTAACTACAATGTTGTTGATACATCCTCAGTTTTCTCTTATCACAGCCACTAAACTCTGTTTTTAAAGTCATTATTGGCCTCATGGTGAAATCCCTGAGTGGTTTCTTTCTTCTCCGGCAACTGAGTTAGGAAGGACGCATGTATCTTAGCAGTGATTGGGTGTATTCATATACCATCCAAAGTGTAATTTAATAACTTCACCATGCTCAAAGGGATATTCAATGTCTGCTTTAAAAATGTTATCCATTACCAATAGGTGCCCTTCTTTTATTAGGCATTGGAAAACTTCTCTGGTCTTTGTGGTTGATTCTGGGTTTGAAATTCACTGATTGACAGAGGGACATTACAATTATCTGTATGTGTGGGGTACAAATATGTGGTAGTCGTTCAAAAATCATGTTAAACACCTATTGCACACAGTAAGTCCACACAACTTATGTGACTTGTTAATAATGCAGAGTTTTACTCCTGAACTGATTTAGGCTTGCTGTAACACAGGGGTTGAATACTTATTGACTCAAGACATTTCAGCTTTTTATTCATTCAGTAAAAATGTATAAACAAGTCCAATTTGACATTGTGGGGTTATTGTGTGTTAGCCATTGATATCTTAATTGAATCCATTTTAAATTCAGGCTGTAACAACACAACAAGATGTGGAAAAAGTCAAGGGGTGTGAATACTTTCTGAAGGCACTGTATGTACAGAAGGCCTTGAGGTCAAGAAGTTAGTTTTTGGCCCCTACCATCTGCTTAGGATCCCGGGAGTTACTATTAGCCAAGCTTTTTGACCCATGTTGTTGCTAATCGCCAGCGTGTCAAACAGACTAATTAGGTGTTTGCCCTGTCGTGTCCACTGACCCTGAAGTGGGATTTCTCCATTCATCAACTTCCCTCTTGCCTGTGCGTAATCCTTGGAGCATTAGTTAGGGCTGAACTAACCTTTTGTTATTTACAAAGCGTATGTAATGTTATATGTAATCCAAATGGTTTAAGATGTTTCACTAACTATCAATAAAATGTTAAACTATCTACTAAACTTAAAGGTAGCGCAAAACCGAACTCAAGCAAGTTGTTGCAAATCAAGAGTCAAAGTTATAGGATCCTATAACTTAATGATAGACCATCTATCTAAATAAATTGAGACCTAATCTTTGGCCTGTGCTTTTTGCCGCAGGACAGCTCCAAAGGAACTGGCGCCCTCCTCACCACCACCACCACTACTAATAGTAGCAGCTCATCCAAGCTACTCAAACCCTCAAAGGACCACAAAGACAAGCCTTCAAAAGAGACCAAAAGTGCCTTCCGAGACAGTGGCAGGGAACCCAGCAAAGCCTCCAAAGATTTCGCCAAGAAACCCAAAGAGAACCAGCCTCTTCTTCGTGACAACCCCCCCATCCCCAAGATGGGCTTCAAGGAGCCCAAGACCATGTCCAAGGAGCAGCGGCAGGACGGGGGCTACTTGCATGGGGCCGGGTCTGGGGCGGGGACTAACAAGCGACTGTCTGTCACTGACTGCGAGGACCACGTGGCCAAAAAGAAAAAGAAAAACTTAGCGGAATTGTCGTTAAAACCGACAGGGGGCTCGTCCCTGTCGCACGCCCAGTCCCACCACTCGGATAAGAAACTGCTGAAGGACAAATCCCAGGTGCACCCCGCTAAACTGCGGGTGGACGGCCGCGAGGTGCTGGGGGAGCGCAGAAAGGTGTTTCCGGAGCTGATGGACGCCAACTACTCTGACATGGAGGACAATATGTCCACCAAATCAGTGGTGAGTGAAGGCTTTTTGTACTTGGTGTTTTTGTTGGTTGGTGTGGTCTGTCTTTTTGTACTTGGTGTTTTTGTTGGTTGGTGTGGTCTGTCTTTTTGTACTTGGTGTTTTTGTTGGTTGGTGTGGTCTGTCTTTTTGTACTTGGTGTTTTTGTTGGTTGGTGTGGTCTCTCTTTTTGTACTTGGTGTTTTTGTTGGTTGGTGTGGTCTGTCTTTTTGTACTTGGTGTTTTTGTTGGTTGGTGTGGTCTGTCTTGACCACATTGGAAGTAAGTGTTGAATTATAGTTTCATGTCTTCTGGGCTCTACTCTGTAGCTCCTACAATTATTTTAGTTTTAAAAAAGGATTGATTCAGGGATGAGTAATTCCGGTCCTCGTGGCCAGTGTCTGATGGTTTTCATCTCTTCCTTCGAATCAGTGAATGGTGAAAACCAGATGTAGATCTTGGAAACCATGTGTACCTTTTTGAGCAATCCATGACATTAACGGATCAATGAATTGTTCCATTGCTTTCTGCTACTGTTACGGCTTCACATGCAGGAACAACAGAGAGGAGGCAATCATAAACATGGTGGGTATTCAGCTGCATATGGGCTGCTTTTGTTTGGATGATGGTAACAATAAATGGATGCCTCCTAAACCACCACCCCATCTCCATGAATTTCTCACCCGGTGCTCCATTTTGACAAAGCCCAAAAAGCTCTCCATGCCAAGCGACTATAATGTTGACAATTTGCTACTCTACGCAAAGACTTAGAGTTCTGGGAATGCTTTTTTTTGTACTGCATTCTAGTTTCTTTGGAAACATCATGTTGCTGATGGAGTCAAGATGGGAAACAAATCTGAAATAACGTCCCCCCCCCTCTCTCTCTCACATTGGCCATGTCCCAATACCTGTACTTGCATTCTAAACTGCAGGCATTTTGGGTATGCACATATTTTTATATAGTATGTGAAATTTTGAAAAGGTTTGCTTTTAAATGCCAGGATGTCATATTCATTTCGGCTTTTCATCTAGTAGAATTCGCTGCACACTTGAGAACGAGAATAGTTTTTCGAGAGCGACGTGATAGACAACTGCTGATAATCAACTCTACCAAAATGAATGAATGGCGGCAATCAATGCAATTGTGCATTAATGACACGTTCTCAGTAGGATGATACTAGTATAACTGATATTTGTTGCTTACTGCATTTGTTTTTACTTAACAGTACGTTCTAAACCGTATGTAGTATGATTTACTACACAGTATGCAGTTCGAGTAGTAGGCAAGCCTAGATTTCGGACACGACTCCTGCCTCTAAATTTTAAACTTGAAATGAATCCGTAGGTCTTTCAGAGGGTTGCCAGCTCCTCACGTGTTCCGTGAAGAAACTCAACACAAAGCAGGGACTGTTTTATTAGCAGAAAAGCAAGCTGGGTTTTACGACACCCAAGGAGAATGGGAAAAGGACGCCATGAATAGCCAAGAGTTCCTCTTTAATCTTTTGCCTTTAGAAAGGAGGGAAAAGGGGCCAAACATTCTGCATTTATGGCAGAAAGCATCTCATTGTCTTTCTCTGTTTGCTTTCAACTGTTCTCTTTCATGCCCATGGCGTGTTCACTGGCCCCACTCCAAGTACATTACACACACACACACACACACACACACACACACACACACACACACACACACACACACACACACACACACACACACACACACACACACACACACACACACACACGCACGCTAATCTCCCTTAACCATTTCCCTGCCAGAACCAGCAGAGGCATTGCAACCTCAAGCCAAACGTGTCCACGGGGTGGTGTTGGTGGGAGATGTAGGAGTTGTGTGTGTGTGTGTGATGGTGGGGATTTACCCTACAGTACTGGTCTTAAATGGCAAGTTGGGTGGGTGCAGGGTGAGTGGAGACAAATGCCAGGTGCTCAGTCCTCTCCACAGGCTGCCGTGACGACCCTGGTGGCCCAGTCCTGGCTAGCCCTACTCGCGTCCTTTTGATCTGGGCTTCCGCCATGCTGTGTAGGCCTGGGGTAAACAAGGAACCACCAAAGTGGAGGGAGAAAGTAGTAAGGAGAGTGGAAAGCCTCAAGGCCCCACCAGTACACATGGCTAGATCATATGAACGGACTCGTAGGTCAGGCTAACTTCCCTGTCATGTAATTGAGACACAGGCTCTGCATCATGGATGGCGCTGCGCTCGCTTTCTCTCTCTCTCTCTCTGGCACCGCGCTCGCTTTCTCTCTCTCTCTGGCGCCGCGCTCGCTTTCTCTCTCTCGCTGGCGCCGCGCTCGCTCGCTTTCTCTCTCTCGCTGGCGCCGCGCTCGCTCGCTTTCTCTCTCTCGCTGGCGCCGCGCTCGCTTTTTCTCTCTCGCTCGCGCCGCGCTCGCTTTTTCTCTCTCGCTGGCGCCGCGCTCGCTCGCTTTCTCTCTCTCGCTGGCGCCGCGCTCGCTCGCTTTCTCGCTGGCGCCGCGCTCGCTCGCTTTCTCTCTCTCTCTGGCGCCGCGCTCGCTTTCTCTCTCTCGCTGGCGCCGCGCTCGCTCGCTTTCTCTCTCTCGCTGGCGCCGCGCTCGCTCGCTTTCTCTCTCTCGCTGGCGCCGCGCTCGCTTTTTCTCTCTCGCTGGCGCCGCGCCGCGCTCGCTTTCTCTCTCTCGCTGGCGCCGCGCGCGCTCGCTTTCTCTCTCTCGCTGGCGCCGCGCGCGCTCGCTTTCTCTCTCTCGCTGGCGCCGCGCGCGCTCGCTTTCTCTCTCTCGCTGGCGCCGCGCGCGCTCGCTTTCTCTCTCTCGCTGGCGCCGCGCGCGCTTTCTCTCTCTCGCTGGCGCCGCGCGCGCTCGCTTTCTCTCTCGCGCTGGCGCCGCGCGCGCTCGCTTTCTCTCTCTCGCTGGCGCGCGCTCGCTTTCTCTCTCTCGCTGGCGCCGCGCGCGCTCGCTTTCTCTCTCTCGCTGGCGCGCGCTCGCTTTCTCTCTCTCGCTGGCGTGCGCTCGCTTTCTCTCTCTCGCTGGCGCGCGCTCGCTTTCTCTCTCTCGCTGGCGCGCGCTCGCTTTCTCTCTCTCGCTGGCGCGCGCTCGCTTTCTCTCTCTCGCTGGCGCCGCGCGCGCTCGCTTTCTCTCTCTCGCTGGCGCCGCGCGCGCTCGCTTTCTCTCTCTCGCTGGCGCCGCGCTCGCTTTCTCTCTCTCGCTGGCGCCGCGCTCGCTTTCTCTCTCTCGCTGGCGCCGCGCTCGCTTTCTCTCTCTCTCTCTCTCGCTGGCGCCGCGCTCGCTTTCTCTCTCTCTCTCGCTGGCCATCCATTCTCGCTCTCTCTCTCTGGCGCCGCGCTCGCGTTCTCTCGCTGGCGCCGCGCTCGCTTTCTCTCGCTGGCGCCGCGCTCGCTTTCTCTCTCTCGCTTTCTCTCTCTCGCTGGCCCCGCGCTCGCTTTCTCTCTCTCGCTGGCGCCGCGCTCGCTTTCTTTCTCTCTCTCGCTGGCCCCGCTCTCGCTTTCTCTCTCTCTCTCTCTCTCGCTGGCGCCGCGCTCGCTTTCTTTCTCTCTCTCTCGCTGGCCCCGCTCTCGCTTTCTTTCTCTCTCTCTCTCTCTCTCGCTGGCCCCGCGCTCGCTTTCTTTCTCTCTCTCTCGCTGGCCCCGCGCTCACTTTCTTTCTTTCTTTCTCTCTCTCTCTCGCTGGCGCCGCGCTCGCTTTCTTTCTCTCTCTCGCTGGCCCCGCGCTCGCTTTCTTTCTCTCTCTCTCGCTGGCGCCGCGCTCGCTTTCTTTCTTTCTCTCGCTGGCCCCGCGCTCGCTTTCTTTCTCTCTCTCTCGCTGGCGCCGCGACGCGCTCGCTTTCTTTCTCCCTCTCTCGCTGGCGCCGCGCTCGCTTTCTTTCTTTCTTTCTCTCTCTCTCTCTGGCCCCGCGCTCGCGTTCTCTCTCTCTCGCTGGCGCTGCGCTCGCTTTCTTTCTCCCTCTCTCGCTGGCGCCGCGCTCGCTTTCTTTCTTTCTTTCTCTCTCTCTCTCGCTGGCGCCGCGCTCGCTTTCTTTCTCTCTCTCGCTGGCCCCGCGCTCGCTTTCTTTCTCTCTCTCGCTGGCGCCGCGCTCGCTTTCTTTCTTTCTCTCGCTGGCCCCGCGCTCGCTTTCTTTCTCTCTCTCTCGCTGGAGCCGCGACGCGCTCGCTTTCTTTCTCCCTCTCTCGCTGGCGCCGCGCTCGCTTTCTTTCTTTCTTTCTTTCTCTCTCTCGCTGGCCCCGCGCTCGCTTTCTTTCTCTCTCTCGCTGGCGCCGCGCTCGCTTTCTTTCTTTCTCTCGCTGGCCCCGCGCTCGCTTTCTTTCTCTCGCTGGAGCCGCGACGCGCTCGCTTTCTTTCTCCCTCTCTCGCTGGCCCCGCGCTCGCTTTCTTTCTTTCTCTCTCTCGTTGGCGCCGCGCTCGCTTTCTTTCTTTCTCTCTCTCTCGCTGGCGCCGCGCTCGCTTTCTTTCTTTCTCTCTCTCGCTGGCGCCGCGCTCGCTTTCTTTCTTTCTCTCTCTCTCTTGCGCCGCGCCCGCTTGTTCGCTCGCTCTCTGGCGCCACGCTCGCTTTCTTTCTTTCTTTCTCTCTCTCGCTGGCGCCGCGCTCGCTTTCTTTCTCTCTCTCTCGCTGGCGCCGCGCTCGCTTTCTTTCTTTCTCTCTCTCGCTGGCGCCGCGCTCGCTTTCTTTCTTTCTCTCTCTCTCTTGCGCCGCGCCCGCTTGCTCACTCTCTCGCTGGCGCCGCGCTCGCTTTCATGCTCGCTCTGGCGCTGCTCTCGCTCGCTTATGACAGCGATGTTATTGGAACACAAAATAAAGCGCACGTTTTGATCACGCAAAGAAAGTGCACGTTTGGAACAGACAGCTGGTGCTGGCTGTACTCTCTCTCGCTGGCGCCGCGCCCTCGCTGGCGCCGCGCCCGCTTTCTCGCTCTCGCTGGCGCCGCGCTCGCTTTCTCTCTCTCGCTGGCGCCGCGCTCGCTCTCTCTCGCTGGCGCCGCGCTCGCTTTCTCGCTCTCTCTCGCTGCTCTCGCTGGCGCCGCGCCCGCTCTCTCGCTGGCGCCGCGCCCTCTCTCTCTCGCTGGCGCCGCGCCCTCTCTCTCGCTCTCGCTGGCCCTGCGCTCGCTTTCTCGCTGGCGCCGCGCTCGCTCTCTCTCGCTGGCGCCGCGCTCGCTTTCTCGCTCTCTCTCGCTGCTCTCGCTGGCGCCGCGCCCGCTCTCTCGCTGGCGCGGCGCCCTCCCTCTCTCTCGCTGGCGCCGCGCCCTCGCTCTCGCTGGCCCTGCGCTCGCTTTCTCGCTCTCGCTGGCGCCGCCCTCGCTCGCTCTCGCTGGCGCCGCGCTCGCTCTCTCTCGCTGGCGCCGCGCTCGCTCTCTCTCGCTGGCGCCACACTCACTTACTCGCTGGCGCCTCGCTCGCTTTCTCGCTCTCTCTCTCTGGCGCCGCGCTCGCTCTCTCGCATCATGGATGTGTCTGTTAGCACTGTTTGTTAGCGTTTGCCTAATTTTGCGCAACAGTAAACAAGCTGGTCCCTCATCTATATGAAATGTGTAGGCTGTGTGCATGTCACCTTCCATGCTGTCCTGATCCTTTCTCAGAGAAACAGTAGTAGCTTGTGGCTGGTTTTGTGTTTTTTGGAGTGCCTGAGAGTTAAATGTAGTTTGTGTTAAATTGACCTACTACGCGACCAACTGAGAGCTCACAGAACCTTAATTCACAGCGAAACTAACTTGTTTGCTCAACCTCCTGCTGAATCGAGAGCAAATTAACAGACGTTTTGGCTAAGTCCAGCGACGTTCATCTTGTGCCTGTCTCGCACTTTGGGACCTTCTGAAAGAGAAGCGAGGATAGATTGATTGGAGCAACCTAATACTAAAGTCATGTTTATTGTCCTTTAAGAGGGCTGCTTTGGTGGCTTTGAGCAAGGCAAGACAAAAGCCCCTAAAGCAGAGTGGCGGTGAGACTTACTGAAGAAGCCTGGACCAATAAACCAATTGACCAGCTGCATGTTTGTTGTCTAAGTTGACAGCCATTGAAGTTTCCATGCCTTTTGACCTCGCTCTGTGGCTCTGTACCTAGGAAGGAATTGTGGAAGTTTCTAAGGGGCCAACTGTCTATTGGAAGGCTCGCTCTCTCGAGCTCTCTCCTCTCTCGAGCGCTCTCCCTACTTGAGCGAGCGCTCTCCTCTCTCGAGCGAGCGCTCTCCTCTCTCGCTCCTTGCTCTCCTCTCTCGCTCCTTCTTCTCCTCTCTCGCTCCTCTCGCTCCTCTCTCGCTCCTCTCGCTCCTCTCTCGCTCCTTGCTCTCCTCTCTCGCTCCTTGCTCTCCTCTCTCGCGCTCTCTCTCGCGCTCTCTCTCGCGCTCTCTCTCGCGCTCTCTCTCGCGCTCTCTCTCGCGCTCTCTCTCTCTCGCTCTCTCTCGCGCTCTCTCTCTCTCTCTCTCGCGCTCTCTCTCTCTCTCTCGCGCTCTCTCTCTCTCTCGCGCTCTCTCTCTCTCTCGCGCTCTCTCTCTCTCTCTCGCTCTCTCTCGCGCTCTCTCTCTCGCGCTCTCTCTCTCTCGCTCTCTCGCTCTCTCTTGCGCTCTCTCTCGCTCTCTCTTGCGCTCTCTCTCGCTCTCTCTTGCGCTCTCTCTCGCTCTCTCTCTCTCTCTTGCGCTCTCTCTCTCCCTCTCTCTCTCTCTCGCGCTCTCTCTCTCTCGCTTTTTACAAGTGTCTACTTTTTAGCCAGACAACGACAGGCAGAGAGAAAAGCCTCTTGATTTACAACAGAGGCCTCTGACCATGCATTTGATGTCGATGAGACACCCAGACAGACAAACAGGCTGTAAAACGCTCCAGAGGGAGGGAGGGAGAGAATCAAAGATTCTCGCATGACTCCCCAGGACCACACAGGGGGCTCGGTTTTAGTGCACCCCACTTGCCAGCCTGACACTTGGCAAGTTCGGGGGGGGGGGGGGGGGGGGGGGGGGGGTGTAGTGTGTGTGTGTGTGTGGTAATGGACATTTGTTGATACTTCCACAATTGGAATGGAGATGCCTTGCTGCACACCTCACAAGCCAGACAGGAAACGGAAGCCATGCAGTGATCAACACCTGGAAAATGTCCAATCAAATTAATTACTTCCATTTGTGTCCTCTGGAAAATAGTTTTTCCTCTCCATTCAGGCTCTAAATCCACAATTTCTTTGTTTCAGCTGGTGTGTGTGTGTCTCTCTGTGTGTGTGTCTCTCTGTGTGTGTGTCTCTCTGTGTGTGTGTCTCTCTGTGTGTGTGTCTCTCTGTGTGTGTGTCTGTGTGTGTGTCTCTCTGTGTGTGTGTCTCTCTGTGTGTGTGTCTCTCTGTGTGTGTGTCTCTCTGTGTGTGTGTGTCTCTCTTGTGTGTGTGTCTCTCTTGTGTGTGTGTCTCTCTTGTGTGTGTGTCTCTCTGTGTGTGTGTGTGTCTCTCTGTGTGTGTCTCTCTGTGTGTGTGTCTCTCTCTCTCTCTGTGTCTCTCTCTCTCTCTGTGTGTGTGTGTAAGACGGCCCTATCAAGCCCTTATCAGCTGAAAACATTTTGCACTAGCCATGTCCTGGCTGTAAATCACTGCTTTGTGCTGCCTTGGCTTGGTTTTTCCAAGGGGTCATCTGAGTGGAATGTAAACAAATTAATTCAGATTAACTTTAATGGCTCCTTCAAATGTCCTTTTGGGCCACCCTCCAAAGAGGATTAACTTAATGGTTAATTATTTTCTCTTTCTCCTGAAAGGAACCATCAGCTTTAGCCCCTTTTGCGCTGACTTAAAATAGCTGGCGAAATGTACAACTATTTGTTGTAGAGCAACTTGGATATAGAAGTTGGTGTATTCAGTGAACTTCTGGTGACATTTGGAGTGCAGTATTCTATGCACACATCTTCCTCCCTGTACTAAAATGAGTGTCAGTCAGGATATGACAAGGTGTGCTCTCATGATGATCTATATATAGTTGAAGTCGGATGTTTACATACACCTTAGCCAAATACATTTAAACTGATTTTTTTTTCACAATTCCTGACATTTAATCCTAGTAAAAATTCCCTGTCTTAGGTCAGTTAGGATCACCACATTATTTTAAGAATGTGAAATGTCAGAATAATAGTAGAGAATATTTTTTTCAGTGTTTATTTCTTTCATCACATTCCCAGTGGGTCATAAGTTTACATACACTCAATTGGTATTTGGTAGCATTGCTTTTAAATTGTTTAACTTAGGTCAAACGTTTGGGGTAGCCTTCCACAAGCTTCCCACAATAAGCTGGGTGAATTTTGACCCATTCCTCCTGACAGAGCTGGTGTAACTGAATCCGGTTTGTAGGCCTCCTTGCTCGCACACACTTTTTCAGTTCTGCCAACAAATTTCTATAGGATTGAGGTCAGGGCTTTGTGATGGCCACTCCAATACCTTGACTTTGTTGTCCTTAAGCCATTTTGCCACAACTTTGGAAGTATGCTTGGGGTCATTGTCCATTTGGAAGACTCATTTGCGACCAAGCTTTAACTTCCTGACTGATGTCTTGAGATGTTGCTTCAATATATCCACATAATTTCCCTTCGGGATGGTGTTCTTCGGCTTGCAAGCCTCCCCCCTTTTCCTCCAAACACAACAATGGTCATTATGGCCAAACAGTTCTATTTTTGTTTCATCAGACCAGAGGATAGTTTTCCAAAAAGTACGATCTTTGTCCCCATTTGCAGTTGCTAACCGTAGTCTGGCTTTTTTATGGCGGTTTTGGAGCAGTGGCTTCTTCCTTGCTGAGCGGCCTTTCAGGTTATGTCGATATAGGACTTGTTTTACTGTGGATATGGATACTTTTGTACCGGTTTCCTCCAGCATCTTCACAATGTCCTTTGCCGTTGTTCTTCATCTCTAGAAGACAGAGCGCGTCTCCTTCTTGAGCGGTATGATGGCTGCGTGGTCCCATGGTGTTTATACTTGCGTACTATTGTTTGTACAGTTGAACGTGGTACCTTCAGGCGTTTGGAAATTTCTCCCAAGGATGAACCAGACTTGAGGTCTACAATTGTTTTTTTGAGGTCTTGGCTGATTTCTTTTGATTTCCCCATGATGTCAACTCAAATTGACACAAATGATGTCAATTAGCCTATCGGAAGCTTCTAAAGCCATGACATAATTTTCTGGAATTTTCCAAGCTGTTTAAAACTTCTTGCGACTAACAATCCCGTATCCGCGAGCGTAATCATAGCCTCAAGCGCATTACCATAACGCAACTTTTCCTATTCATGAAAATCGCAAATGAAATAAATATATTCAAACACAAGCTTAGCCTTTTGTTAACAACACTGTTATCTCAGATTTTCAAAATATGCGTTACAGCGAACGCTAGACAAGCATTTGTGTAAGTTTATCATGGCATAATGCTATGCTAGGCTCTGCTGGCAGCAGGCAACATTTTCACAAAAATAAGAAAAGCAACCAAATTAAATCATTCACCTTTGAAGAACTTCAGATGCTTTCACTCAGGAGACTCCCAGTTAGATAGCAAATGTTCCTTTTTTCCAAAAATAATATTTTTGTAGGCGAAAAAGCTTGGCTGAGAAATCGACCAAAAAATACTATAACGCCAAACTTTTTTCAAAATTTGCTCCATAATATCGGCAGAAACACGGCAAATGTTGTTTAGGATCCATCCTCAAGGTGTTTTTAACGTATGTATTCGATAATATATCCGTCGAGGCAATTGGTTTCTCATAAGAAGCGATTGGAATAATGGCTACCTCAGTATTTTACGCAAGATTTTCTCCGGGAGACACCATGTGACCACTCGCTATATATGGTCCCTTACAGCCATTCTCCAATAGAAATGCCTAAAAAGACATCACAATGCTGTAGACACCTTGGGGAATGCGTGGAAAACGTAAGCTCATTCGTAGCTCATTCACAGCCATATAAGGAGTCATTGGCATGAGGTGGTTTCAAAAAATGCGGCACTTCCTGATTGGATTTTTATCTGGGTTTCGCCTGTAACATCAGTTCTGTGGCACTCACAGACAATATCTTTGCAGTTTTGGAAACGTCAGTGTTTTCTTTCCAAAGCTGTCAATTATATGCATAGTCAAGCATCTTTTCATGACAAAATATCTTGTTTAAAACTGGAACGTTTTTCATCCAAAAATTAAAATAGCGCCCCCTATATCCAAGAGGCACAGTCAACTTAGTGTATTTAAACTTCTGACCCACTGGAATTGTGATACAGTAAATTACATAATCTGTAAATAATTGTTGGAAAAATGACTTGTGTCATGCATAAAGTAGACGTCCTAACCGACTTTCCAAAACTAGTTTGTTAACAAGAAATATGTGGAGTGGTTGAAAAATGAGTTTTAATGATTCCAACCTAAGTGTATGTTAATTTCCGACTTAAACTGTAGCAGAGGTTCTCAAGCTGTGTGTCGTGGGATCAAAAGTCCTCTTTCCCAGTGGAGACCAGTGATCAATATATTTGAATTGGTTTGTATGAAACTCTGGTAGCATGATGACATTTAATCTGATGGACGATGGTCTGACTCCACACAGAGAACTTGAGTTGTTGATTAACGTAATGTGTCTGCGGCATCTCCATTAGGATTTGTTTAGACTGTACTTGTCTGGCCCCAGAAACGTATTGCCTTTGCATGTGGGAATGGAACAGAATCCCCTTTTTATTGTGAGCCTGCTGCACAGTCTACCTGTTGTTGGCTGCCTTCCTGCCCAACTGTGTTTGTGAGGTGTGAATACTGTTCTCAGCCGAAAGCATTGTAAATCTATCGTCATTATGGTTGTGTGTGTGTGTGACAAGCCCAGATTTACGGGGAGGAAAAGACTGTTAAGCCCATCAGGGACTAACTTTATTATCTCAAATCGCCTCACGTTGCAAAGTGGCACTCACTCAGTCAATTTCAATTCAATTTAAAGGGCTTTATTGGCCTGGGAATTTTTTTTACATTGCCAAAGCAAGTGAAATTGGATAATAAACAAAAGTGAAATAAACAAAACATTTACAGTAAACATTACACTTAAAGAATAAAGACATGTCAAATGTCATTGTCTATATACAGTGTTGTAATGATGTACAAATAGTTAAAAGTACGAAAGGGAAAACAATCAACATAAATATGGGTTGTATTTACAATGGTGTTTTGTTCTTCACTGGTTGCCCTTTTCTTGTGACAACAGGTCACAAATCTTGCTGCTGTTATGGCACACTGGTATTTCACCCAGTAGATATGGGAGTTTATCAAAATTGGATTTGTTTTCTAGTTCTTTGTGGATCTGTGTAATCTAAGGGAAATGTCTATCTCTGTGGTCATACATTTGGCAGGAGGTTAGGAAGTGCAGCTCAGTTTCCACCTCATTTTGTGGGCAGTGTGCGCATAGCCTGTCTTCTCTTCTCTTGAGAGCCAGGTCTGCCTTTGGTGGCCTTTCTCAATAGCAAGGCTATGCTCACTGAGTCTGTACATAGTCAAAGCTTTCCTTAATTTTGGGTCAGTCACAGTGGTCAGGTATTCTGCCACTGTGTACTCTCTGTTTAGGGCCAAATAGCATTCTAGTTTGCTCTGTTTTTTTGTTAATTCTTTACAATGTTTAAGTAATTATTTGAATTTTCTCTTGATTTGGTTGGGTTTAATTGTGTTGCTGTCCTGGGGCTCTGTGGGGTGTGTTTGTGAACAGAGCCCCTGGACCAGCTTGCTTAGGGGGCTCTTCTCCAGGTTCATCTCTCTGTAGGTGATGGCTTTGTTATGGAAGGTTTTCTGGATTTTGATAATTAGCGGGTATCGGCCTAATTCTGCTCTGCATGGATTATTGGATGTTTTACGCTGTACATGGAGGATATTTTTTTGCAGAATTCTGCATGCAGAGTCCCATTTTGTGAATTCTTGGTTGGTAAGCGGACCCCAGACCTCACAACCATAAAGGGCAATGGGTTCTATAACTGATTCAAGTATTTTTAGCCAGATCCTAATTGGTATGTTGAATTTTATGTTCCTTTTGATGGCATAGAAGCTATGCCATCAGTAGACAGTAGACATTTGACTTCAGATTCTCTCCCTCTACACCTTTGTGGTAATTGTATGCTCCCCTAACTGGACTCATTGGCTGCTGATGGCATCACTGTCATCTTAGTGTTTTGTGCACACTGTGTTTGCACCCTACACAATGGGGTTTGTTCACTCTGCGATCGCTGGTGTTACCATGTAGTATATCTCTAATAGTTTATGGGTCTCTTATCTCTCTCCTTTTCCCAGTCGGAGCAGCCCAGTCCGGCCAGCTCCAGTTCCAGCTCCAGCTCAGGCTTTGCAGCCAGCCACAAACGGCAAGGTAACACCAGAACCTATGCATACACACTTTTCCCCAGATCACCCAGAAATAACTATACATTTTTGGGGGGATTGGTCACGACAAAAGGGGGTATTACATTTTGAATCACTTCCATGCATGTGTTTTTGTTCCATGGACACAGTGGCCGAGTTCGTCCGCAGGAAGGTAGGGGCCGTCCCTGGCACAGCCCACACAGGTATACTCTCACTTAACTACAGTCCTTGGATGGAATCACAAGACTAAGCATGATGAGTTGACAGTGAAATGTGTATATAAAGTTGTGAGCTCCTCTTCACTGACTCTCTCTCTCACACACACAGTGTTAGGTCCCCTTCGTTCGATAATCCATGACCTGCAGTCGGAAGACAATGAGGATGACTCGGAGGACGACGACGACATGGACTCTGACCTGGAGCGACCGGTGCACACGCACATGACACACCGCCATCGCCGGTAGTTAGCGTCTGGCCATTGTCATGGCCCTTCTGGCCCCTCTCGTTGTCGTGTTCAATAGGGCTGTAATGAACTGGCAACTCGGGTACCACCTGCTATCGTTGTGCCCTTGAGCAAGGCTCTTTATCTAAAAAATAGTTTCAGGGACACTGCTCTGACCTTGTGCTGCTCCTAGGTGTGTGTGGTTGTACGATTGGATGAAAAACAACCTCGGACTAATTTCTATTTTGTATTCTAATTCTTGTCATCCTCTTTGTCTGCAGGGTCAGCTTGAGTGACGGCAGTGAGAGCGAGAACAGCTCAGCCCCCTCTCCCCACTCTCGACACGAGCCCCCGCCTTTACTGAAGACCAGTAATAACCAGGTAAGACCGGGGGAAATGATAAGCAGTTGTCAGAGGATTGTTTCTTACATGTTATCAGTAAAATCAACTGGTATCCCTGATGTTAAATAGTTTCACATCCTAGAGTATCCAAACAATAGTTCCCAACCACAATTAGTCCAACGAAATTGACCGAATACGCCCCCCCCCCCTTATGTAAATATGTTTATGTAAATACTGTATTAGCATAAACACTGCTGGGAGGAAACCCTTCTAATGTGTAGTTTGCCATTTTGCTCCTCATTATGGAAGTGAACACGGCTGTTATTGTTATCCAATGCTGCTCGTAGGGAAACATCTGTCGTATTAGCATCCCGTAATTCCCACGATTAATTTCCCTCATACGCCAACCACACTGTTATGTAAATAATGACTGTTGTGTGAACAAATCAGCGGTTTTCCAGCGGGCACGTATGGTAATTCCTTATCTGGGTTGTATTCCTTATGAACAAAACGGAAGCAAACCGGTTGAAACTGGAATGGTCCTTCTTGAACTAGTCCAAAAGAAACACTTATTTGCCATTGCGAAATGTTTTGCTACGTTGTGTACTAATGAATACAACCCTGATGTCTCGCAGATACTGGAGGTGAAGCAAACAAAGCAGGATAAGAATAAAAACATTGACTGTGACAAGGTGAGTAGCTTCCTTGCAGGTGGGTCTTACGTAGATTAGGTCATACCAGTGGAGTTACATTGGGTGTAATCTTACACTGAAGAAGTCTTCATGTTCACCAAGGCTCATGTAAATGGACAGGAGAAAGACACTCTTCCTTGGCCATCCAAACTTTACTCTCTTTGTCATAGTCCCAGATGGTGTGACTAGTTAACAGGCCTGGGTCAAATACATACTTGAAGGTTTGCTTGATTTAGCTTGAGTTTGCACTTTTGGACCTATTCAAATGGTATCTCACTCACTCAGGCTTACCTGGATGAGCTGGTGGAGCTACACAGACGACTGATGACACTGAGAGAGAGGCACATACTACAACAGGTGAGGTTTAATACTGTGTGTGTGTGTGTGTAGTACATGTGTTTTCAGAAAACAACCTGTTTGCAGTTCATGTTTGCATAGATGTTACTTGCTAGGGTGGTTTTGTTTGGGCTTGTATGTCCAACAACTTCATACTGTATGTTACTCGCCACATTATAGTCGAGGACTTCATCTATGTGTGTCTGGAAACGATAGATTATTTGGTTAACCTTTTTTCCACTCCGCCTAAGAGCAAACGTCCTCTTGTTTATGTTCACAAGGCCTATCATATGACCGCATTAATGGCGATTCCCAGCCGCAGTTGCCAAGGAGTGGTCTCGCTCTTCCTCGTTCTCCTGAAGAAAAGTTTGGCTCCGAGCATCGGTGGAAAAACTCATCCCCAAACAACATTAGCAAGTGGCGCGCTGACTCGTGGCGTAATCAAGCAAATCCTCTGAGCGTTTAGAGCGTTTGGAGAGTTCGGAGCGGCGTTCCACGTCCTCAGAAAACGAGACATGGGAATGATTAACTTTCCAACCTCCCAACACTATTTTTCCTCCCCAGTCTCTCTGTTTAGGAAAACCACAAATGTAAAAATGGGCTTATGTCATTGTGGAGTCTTTTAAAAGTAGATTGTCTGTCTGCCCATGGGAGATTTTTTTTATTTTTTTGTCATTGTGATGAAAACCAAAAATGGGGACTGTGTTTATATCCAATAGAAATTAATCTGTCATGGCAAATGGAAAATGGAAGTATCAGCCAAAATGCTGTCCTACATGACCAAAACCAGGTCTGAAAATCTTGGTGTGGTTCCATCTCTGCGGATACAAGCGGGGGGAGGGGGTTGTTGCGACTTGACTTGCAAGCATCTATCTGCTGTGTCATAACAATGGGTGGAGTCTCCCTGCACTCCTGAATCCGGCCTGCGCTCCGAGGGAGGAGGAGAAATGTGTTCCGTACTTTGTAGTGTGAAACGGATCAGTTTTGGGTCCCCATTACGTTACAACACTGCTGTTGCTTCATCAACAAATACACACGAGTGCCTGTAATTACCACGAGAAAGATGCATACACACACACACACAGACACACACTCCTATCGGAGGAGAACTAGAACCAATAAGACACCAGCCAAGGAAAAAGCATCATTCCCATTTGGGTCTCTCCCTCTCTAATACAGGGTTCTGCATGCGAGGGATGGGATGGAGTGAATTAGGGGGGGTCCCCATTCCAAGTTCAACCGACACTAGCCCACCAACCGCTCAATGACATTTCCCACAAATGTGTTTTTAATAAGTATTGTGTGAGGTCCAACATTTGTCTATGACTAGGCCGCTCTCTAAGACAGTAGTGCACATAGAAACGAACTCAGCTGCTGGTCAATATAGTTTAATATCAGCTGATTAGACATACTATATTATCCAAGCAACATTCCTCTTGTTTTAGGAAGAGGATGACATGCATGGAATATAATTGGTCTGTTTATGTTGAATGTGGAAGATAATGTGTACACTTTCTCCATTCTTGCTGGGATTTGGGTTTACATACTGTAGTCTGAGTGTTAACTGACAGCTTTTCTTTTTGTGCCTTCTCTTGCCTCCCAGATCGTGAACCTCATCGAGGAGACTGGACACTTCCACATCACAAACACAACTTTTGACTTTGACCTCTGTTCCCTGGACAAAATCACGGTACGGAAGCTCCAGAGTTACCTGGAAACGTCTGGGACGTCATGAGGTCTGGAAGCAGCAAGCTGCCACGAGGAAGAACTTTGGATTCTTCCTCTTATTTGTTTTTTTACTTGAACTTTGTCTGCGTTGCAAAAAAGACTACCGGCCGGCCCCTGCCCTGGGTCCTTGTGCCTGGCGGTTATGGTCGCGCCGCTCTACTCATTGGAACCTGGCTCTCCACACGACCAGGGTAGCCCGCGAGCAACACAGACCTGAACGGCGTGTCGCATCACCCTTGAGATGAGTCCTGTCGACCAGGAATATCACCCAGAAAGCCTTGAAAGAATTCCACAGTTAACAAAACAAACCGGGGGAAAAAAACGGAGACCTTGCTCTTAAAACGAATGTGCATATTATTATCATGTATGTGTGTAGAATTTTTTGTTCTTTGTGATGAATGATGCATGTTCAACACTGCCTTACCACATGTGTCAGTCTTTATTTATTGAGTTTGAGTTTCAGGTGTGCGTGTTAATAGTAGCAAAACAGAATTAGTCTTGTGCAAGCACTTCACAATATGCATCTCTCTGGCTCTGGAAGGATGGTGGAGCAACGTTGAGATTTCAATTATCTCATGTGACGGATCAGTCAATCGTCCCTCTCTCTCTATGAGGAATTCTGCCTTCTCAAACGATATGTTATCAGTGCCCAATTGTACAAGCTGAGACCAATCATGGACTCACAATTGTATTAATTGCATCAATTTATATTCTATTCTTGGTACCTAAACTTAAATTGATGTATTGGATGATGACTAGGCAAATTTCAGAAGTGTGCTGCATGTCGTTTTTACAAGCTCTCGCTTGTATTCCGCAGCTCTTGCTGTCCACAAGTTGAAACCAAGTGTGTGTGTGTGTGTGTGTGTGTGTTTGACCAATCTATTGTCAGCAGGCCTGTGCTAAAAATGAACCATTTTGAATCCTGGAATTTTGATGGAAGAAATGTACTCAAAGACATTGAATCTTATTTATTTCACGGGGACCTTGGTTGCCAAATCAAAGTTGTGCATTAGAATTGAGAAAAAAATAGAACTGAGAAAACAACATGTTTTTGTTCACGTTGTTCTGGAGGACATTTTCCTTTTTGCTAATCTGAGGAATTAATGTTGATTTGGTTTAGTCTGCCGAGCGACGCCTCAATGGGAATACCAGTGGTCGTAGCTACTCACTGGGCCACACAAAGGCAGTATGTTGTGTTTTGCTTGACCCATGTCTGCCTTAAGTTCTTGTGTATTCTTAGGACATTCAATAAAATGTGTATTTTGTACAGATGAGGACATGTGCAACCTGTGGTGAAAGCAGTTATTGGCACGGTGTGACTTTTAAATGAGTCTTTTTGTATGTTGTTGCAATGTCCTGTTGATTGACTCGCATTTTCTCCCTAATTTCTCCAGTTTAATTTCTAAGCCCAAAGATGTATGTTTTGGTTGGGATGTCATGATGTAGTCTTTATTTGCATATAAACTGTATATGTGATAACAATGTCATCCTTCATTTTTTGGAAGGTTTGAAAGTATACCATTAGTTTTAAAATCCCAACAAATGTGTGCTTTAGTCAAAGTCAAACTGCCTTCTGGTGCATCCACATCATGCAGCGAATTATTTCCTACCAGTTAATTTCATCAAAACACTCAACTTTCTTTCTTAGATAAAGTAATACAGTTGAAATGCAGACCCCACTAACACTTATCCAGTTACATGTGGACCAATTTTTTGTTGTTGCTTTATTTGGGAGAGAAACAAGACTACCTAAGGAATATCCTGTAAAATACCTCCATTTGGTGAGAAGGGGTGTTAGGAATGGACATAAACACCAACCTTTTCAAAGGGCTATTTAATGCCTGGGTCTATTCAGGAGGGTAAAATGTTACAGAACATTAAGATGTAAATATATTGTGCAAAACAGATATCGGTCCTCAAGTATAGGGAGTCAGTTCAGCTCCATATACATTGCATATTGGCAACATTATGAATGTTTTGCTCTACTGAATACATTCCTATCGGCAACATTCTGAATGTACTCTGCTAAATACACCCCAGTTATCCTCTGCATCTAGCAGTCATCTCCATCAGTCTCCTATCTCTTACCTATTAAGATGAACAGGGTGAGGTTATTAGAACAGGACACTGGTTTTGTGTGATCCAAGGTTTCGCATTTGTGATGTTTCCTTCTAGTCACTGAATTCCAAGGACAACTTGGTAATTTGATGACAACCCCAGTTTTCTTCAACTAGCCACTGAATATAAATGTCACTATTCTTTTAAACCAAGTGTAGATGATTTCTGAGTGGGTGTTGATTCCCAGTGATTCATTATATTTTGATTCTTGGAGACCTAAAGTAAATAGGTAGCCTTGTCTGAGCCAGAATTGCCTTTTAGTGCAGGACTCCATCTCCTGTTTCTGTAGTCTACAAGTACACCCCCTTGCCTGGATGCTAGTCTATCGCTGAGACATATGAGCAATTGTACAAGGGGAAAAGTTCACAAACACAGTTTAATGATAACAGGTCTCGGGTCAGAATGTCAATCCCTTCTTCAATAAGATGACAGGAATTGTGTAGCATGTGGTTTTTAGGTTTGTTAATGTGGTGGTTGGACCTAAACGTTTGGAAGGCATCCAAACTCCCCATTTTTGGTGATGGGATGGGAAGGTGAAGGAAGTATCATGCTCAGGCCTTTCATGAAGGAGGATGGCATTTGTCTCCATCAAACAGATCAAAATGGTTGCTCGCCAAATCGAAAGCCTTCCAGGTCTCGCTGCCAAGATTCGTTGTACTGGGCCCTGTCCAGGAGTATGTAACGTCACTGAACGTTAAGATAGAAATGTATCGTTTCAGACATTATTCTGACATGTAGAATATGGAATCACATCAGCTCTATTCATTAGCCTATATTTCTATCTGCAACACAATATAAACATGTTGATTTCAATCGGTGTGGATGAGAGGAAAATAAGTGAAAGGGGATACCACTTTAGACTATTGAGATGCACCCCCTAACAACCTTCCTTCCTGTTCTCTCTGGAATCAGGGTTTAGTCCAAAATGACGCCCTATTCCTTGTGTAGTGCACTGCTTTTGACCAGAGCCCTGCACTATAATGGTAGTAAGGGGTGCTGACGTGTTACGCCATGGCCACTAACGGACGTGTTACGCCCTGGCCGCTAACGGACGTGTTACGCCCTGGCCGCTAACGGACGTGTTACGCCCTGGCCACTAACGGACGTGTTACGCCATGGCCGCTAACGGACGTGTTACGCCATGGCCGCTAACGGACGTGCTACGCCATGGCCGCTAACGGACGTGCTAAGCCATGGCCGCTAACGGACGTGCTAAGCCATGGCCGCTAACGGACGTGCTAAGCCATGGTCACTAACGGACGTGTTAAGCCATGGCCGCTAACGGACGTGCTAAGCCATGGCCGCTAACGGACGTGCTAAGCCATGGCCGCTAATGGACGTGCTAAGCCATGGCCGCTAACGGACGTGCTAAGCCATGGCCGCTAACGGACGTGCTAAGCCATGGCCGCTAACGGACGTGTTACGCCCTGGCCGCTAACGGACGTGTTACGCCATGGCCGCTAACGTACGTGTTACGCCCTGGCCGCTAACGGACGTGCTAAGCCATGGCCGCTAACGGACGTGCTAAGCCATGGCCGCTAACGGACGTGCTAAGCCATGGCCGCTAACGGACGTGCTAAGCCATGGTCACTAACGGACGTGTTAAGCCATGGCCGCTAACGGACGTGCTAAGCCATGGCCGCTAACGGACATGCTAAGCCATGGCCGCTAACGGACGTGCTAAGCCATGGCCGCTAACGGACGTGCTAAGCCATGGTCACTAACGGACGTGTTAAGCCATGGCCACTAACGGAAGTGCTAAGCCAGCCAACTTAACACAACATTTGGAGCAGCTGGACAGTGGGAATGATGGTGGTGCCAAGGTATTTTGAGAATGTGATACACTTCTAATCGCGTTAACACGGCTCCATCATACGCCGCAATTCTGATTTGTGTTAAGAGCCCGAGGCTATTCCCAATTGGCCATTCAATTATCACACTATTTGCAGGAGCGGAAAAAAGTCATTCCCAACAGGAATCTTAAAGACATTACTCGTTATAGAAATCATTTACTAATATCACTATTGTTGCTGTTTTTTGGGCCTTTGGGAAATTACTTAATGCCAAGAATGAGACTGAGAAGGTTTAAATAACCAGAACATCTACTGCCTATGTATTTCCTTTTGTCACATTTTTTAAAGACAATTTCACACAAGCAATTTTGTCTCTATCACTCTGTGTGGAACTGGAAAGAAGGGGCTTGCATACACTTCACTTGTTTTGCTGACATAACTGTTTCAGTAATATCTGAGAGCATTATACTCTGTCACACCATTTAAGAAGAGGATCTTGTTTGATTGTGGTCTGTCTGAGCAATGCTGAGTGCTGGCAATTGCATCACTTCAAAGATATTCACGTCAGCTTATTTTCAATGGCCTGGTTTCTGTATCCGTGTACATACACATGATCGTGCAGGCTACGAGGCAACAGGGCTGAGCTTCAGAGCTTAACCAGCTGCTTTTTGTCACTTGATAATTATGGATTTGACATGGCTGGATCCTTCAATCGTTTCCCCCCTCCTTTCTTCATGACAGTGTGTTTATATTGTCCACAAGTTTGTTTTTTCCCCAGCCATGGTTCTTCTCAACTCTACACTCATTGGGATTCACTGCAGCAGACACACTCCCGCGTCATCCGCAGCAACGACACCATCCGAGGACGAGATCCTAATCCTGAGAGAGACGGTGGGGACGAGAGGAGGAGGAGGAGGAGGATGAAGAGAAGTGTTTTCCATTAGTGTCTGCCTTGGGGATCCTGGATGACTTTAAGCCATTGCACAGTGTCCAGCCACAGAGCGAGGTCAGTTGAAGCAGTTCACAGTCATGGCCAGCAGCGGGACATCCTGTTTTTTTTGCTACCAAATACAATTCCTCAACAACAACAAAAAGATCAGGATGGGGAGAGACCTCTGAAATAAGCTCCCACAGAAGAGACATGGAGAGAGATCTCTCCCTCCCTTCCACCAACCCTCTGGAAGGCAGTCAAAAAGCACCTAAAGGAAGTAATTAAAGCTGAAGGTTGATGAAAAGTCTCCCCTCTGAACCCCCCTCCTTACCTCCCTAAAGGCATGCTCCAGACTGTTTGCGACAAAGGCCCCCTAAATGCTGACATCACAAAGAAAAGTGTTCCTTTGCATCCACAGGTTTACACTGGCTCCAGTGTTGTTCAGCAGGCAAGAAAAATGACTGACTGTTTTTAGGATGACCACCTGTAGGTGTCCAATGAGAAGGCTAATTTGTGTTTTCAGTTTGACCAGGTGACACAATAGGTTATCTGAATTATGCGTTGTGTGCTTTGGGCATGAAATCCATTTTATCGATTGCATTATACATTTAACAGTTGGACATCATCTGAAGACAAATGAATTAACATCTTCTAAAATCGACTCAATATTCAAGTTGCAATAGGCCTACTGTTCACCTAAACTGAACCTAATGTGTGAATAAGCCATGTCAAATGTAATTCCAGTGTACAATCTATTTTCAGGGAGGAAATTGATGGTGAATGGCGACCACCGAAGCATCCTCCCATTTGCCAAGAGATTTCATCCTCCCAGACTAATCTGCCATTGTCATTAAATTTGCCCCCAGTGACAATAATTCAAAGGCATTTATCATATGCTTTAGCTTAGTTGTGTCCCGGCTCTTTTTTCTCTGTGTGGCCAATCGCGTTGACCTTGCTGTCAGCTCTCCTGTAGAATTATGGGTGGCAGCTCTGTTGCCCTGAAAGCGGCATACAAATTAGCTTTTTAAAAATCAGATCAAGTTATGTAAAGAACAAAAGCAAGCAGACATCAAAGAGGATGGGGAGGGGAGCGCTGCAGGGGGTGGGTGGGGGGGATCCCCCTAGCTCTCCATACAGACAGGGAGACCAGACGAGGGCTGCATAAAAGGTTCCCAAACGGCCGAGTCCCCAGACGCCCTGGATTTGATTATTTATCCAGCCCCCCTGCCCACACCCTCCTCTTTCCACCCCCAAACCTTGTGCCATCCCTTCAAATGAGAACAGCTTTTTTGGAATGAGTTACTCCTAGATCTGGTTTTTGATTTCAGTGGCAGTGGGCTCCCCCCTCACCCCGACAGCCCACCCCAGTCTGTGTGAGCCCGCAGACACTCCCTCACAAACGTGCCACAGAAAAGGAGAGAGGGGGAACACAAGGGAGAAAAGTAGACAAATCTGTTGGAACCCCAACTTTCAATGGAATCTCATCCACTGAAGACAGATTCCAGACCTGTTCTCTCATACTGCTCTCTGTCTATTCTGGTGACTTGGCCATGCGTCGTGTGCTGATGATATTAGGAAAGCTGAAACCAGCAGCACCTAGCCTGACCTGCTCAGCATTCAAATGCGACCAGCCAGCCACCTGCCACCAAACTGACCAAAGTGTTGAACTTGAAAGAGGAAGAGAAAACATCTCGAATTCAGTCACTATGCTTGTTGACCATCTTTCCCTTCCCTACTGTCTTGTCAAACCACACGTTTCTTTTTACTAATCAGTAAGCATATCCTCCTTCAAGATATATTGTGCTGGGAAGATATTATACTTAAGCAATAAGGCACGAGGAGGTGTGGTATATGGCCAATATATCACAGCTAAGGACTGTTCTTAGGCACGACGCAACGTGGAGTGCCTGGATACAGCTCTTAGCCGTGGTATATTGGCCATACACCACAACCCAACCCCCCTTGGGCCTTATTGTTATTATAAACTGGTTACCAACGTAATTAGAGCAGTAAAAATAAATGTTTTGTCATACCCGTCGTATACGGTCTACACCATGGCTTCAGCCAATCAGTATTCAGGGCTCTTACCACCCATTTTATGATATTGCATTACTATCATGTGAAGACAAAAATGTTTTGTGGGGAGTAATAACATATAATAATAAAATTAACAATGAGCTTTAACACCAGGATGAGTAGTAACAACTGTCATAGCATAAAGAAGTGAACCTATTCAGTTACGCCAGAGCCATATAGTAATATACTGTATATTTAGATATTTATCTATCTAAATATATAGTTAGGCCTACTCCTGTTAGTAATGATCTCAGTTCTGTAACACTGGATTCAAAAGGTTCATAATAATAGTCAAAAGGAAATCCCTGTCTTGCACGGCAGCGTTTTCATCCAGTGACAGTAGTAAATTCCCATAATCTCGTGATGACACGCTGATATGCACGTTCCATTAAAACTTCATAAAGCTTAAATACTCCCTGTGCCTCTCTCTGAAGGCCCCAGATGTGGAGGATAGTTTCCAGCAGGATGTAGGGAAACTCCATGAATGCTTCCCAATGGCACCCTATTCCCTATATAGTGCACTATTTTTTTTTAAACAGAGCCATATGGACCCTGGTCAAAAGTAGTGCACTATGTAGGGAATAGAGTGCTATTTGGGATGCACAACAACTGTACAGCCTCAAGGTGTGCACTGCTTATTTCCTGCAATGTAATTGAAAACAAATTACCCTTTTCTTTCTCATCTTAATTAACTTAAAGTGGCAATCAGCAGTTGAAACAATTGCTAAGCGTTTTGGTAAAAAGCTGAAGAATGGGGCTGGAGAAATGTAACCACTCATAAACGGAGTTATGGATTGGACTGACCATCCACAATATCACAATTATAGTTTGAACCATGTTTTCAGGCTACATTCTGTATTTAGATCTACTTTGTTTACAAACATTTGTGTAAAACAAGCTTATATTTTGGGTTCTGATGGGGTATGACAGTGGAATTAAGCTTATGTGGCATTTATAAGTTATATTCTACAAGCATCAATGGGTACATATCAATGTAAATGTCCAAAAAAATCGATGTAGCATCTACAGATTAGCCCTTTTAATGGTTCAATGCTGTGGTGCTTTGTTGGCCCGGTTCTCAGTTTGGGAACTGTATAGACTGAAATGGTCTTGATCTGGGAAAAAGGCTCATTAACCAACTGCTTTTCATCACCTTTGCAAAATAGGATTAATTGAAGAACAGCTATTTAAAGGAGTACATATTACCTTGATGTTCTTACAGTGGATATTAGAATGACCAAACATTGACTTGCCACAGTAAAATGCTTCACACTCAGTGTATGGGTAGTATGGGACTTGGTCTTCCATCATCCAATGAGATTGGGCGCTAACCTTATGAGCTGGCGAAGCCAATTAGCCCGTCCTCTCCATTTCTCCTACCAGGTTCCACTGGCAGGACAAGAGAATCAACCCCTCATCCACCTGCCTCACCAGGCTGAATCGGGCCATGCTGTAATGCCCACAGGCTGACAGACAGGCTGACAACTTGCAGTCTTCCTGCCCTGACAGAAGAAAAGAGATGATCATATCACTGATGATCCCGGCAGTTTCTAGGCTGGCTGGCTCGCCCTTAAAGAAATGAGGTCGCCTGTCTGTGCTCATTCATGGTAATGAATCAGTTGAAATTCTGGAACCTTTAGAATTGGAGGCACTACATCTCAGTGCTAGAGGCTTCACTACAGAGACCCTGGTTCGAATCCAGGCTGTTTCACAACCGGCTGTGATTGAGAGTCCCATAGGGCGATGCACAATTGGCCCAGTGTCGTCCGGGTTTGGCCGGTGTAGGCCGTCATTGTAAATAAGAATTTGTTCGTAACTGACGTGCAGAGTCATTAACAGAATTCCAATGCAGCGTTGTTTACAAGTTGGAACACTGGAATGTGAGATGGAATCTACACCTCCATTATGATGACAGAAACACTCATTATTTCCTTTAATGATTTTTCAATTTGAGTGTAATTATTTCTATATAGCCTACACTTTCTCGCTCTGAACTTCTAATGCGAGTGGGGCAGGTGTGGCTTCATGACAATGGACACCGATTTGACACTCCAACGCAGTTCCATCCGCTATGCGGGAGCCAGCTATCGTCGGTTAGCACTGATCTGATTGAATCTAGGCCCAAGTCATGTTTGTCAATAAAATGTATTTGAATGCCACATTACCAAGAATGCAATGATTATTGTGAGTCAATCTGGTAATGAGCATACATCCCACTGCATGCCTTTAATTTGCTTTCTGTTGACAAAGTTGCATCAAATTAGATTTTCAGGACTCATAGGATAAGGAGTTGTTTCCTTTTTCTAATGAATGGGGAAACTATAGCCCAGCTGTTAATTACTGCATGGAGATCTACTGAAGCATATCTTGGCAATATGTCACTCAGCATGTTATGTGGCTTCAAATGTCCGCTGTGATACCTTCCAGACAGTGTGGGAGAAAATACATTGGTGTATTCATTAGTCGCACAGTGTGGCAAAACATTTTTCACCATAGCAAAATCTTTGCAACGAAAACTGTTTCCTCTAGAAGGAAAACATTTTGCAACGAAAAAGTGTTTCTATTAGACAAATTCAGTTAGGGCCCTCCTGTTTTGTTCCATTTGCTTCCGTTTGTTTCCTAGTGAATACACACCTGGCATATCTTCATGCATCTCTTACATTATCAAGCACTGTCAATGATCAATGTTCATTCTAATGACCGAGTTCTCTCATGAATCAAGAACAATAGAATGTCAATGGACATTACTGTAACCACTAGCAAGTTATCTAGGGTGTATTCATTAGTGCACACCGTAGCAAAATGTTTTGCATCTAAAATTTGGATAAATTCAGGTAGGTCCCTCCCCATTTTGTTCCTAGTGAATACACCCGTGGTTTGCGAAAGAGGTAGTCAATATACACTGAATGTACAAAACATTAAGAACATCTTCCTAATATTGAGTTGCAAGAAGGTATTCTTAAAACTTCTCTAGGGTAGGGGGCAGCATTTGGAATTTTGGATGAAAAGCGTGCCCAAATTAAACTGCCTTCTACTCAGGCCTAGAAGATAGGATATGCATACAATTGGTAGATTTGGATAGAGAACGCTCTAAAGTTTCCAAAACTGTTAAAATAGTGTCTGTGGGTATAACAGATCTGATTTGGCAGGTGAAAACCTGAGAAAAATCAATTCAGGAAGTAGGATTCTTTGTTTGTTTGTAGTTTTCTATTCAATGCCATTACAGTATCCATCGACTTAGGACTCAAATTGCAGTTCCTATGCCTTCCACTAGATGTCAACAGTCTTTAGAAATTGTTTCAGGCTTGTATTCTGAAAAATGAGGGAGTAAGAGCAGTCTGAATGAGTGGACCCTGCCGTGTCACAGAGCTTTTTCATGCGAGCGACCGAGAGAGTGCCTTTCTTGTTAACCTTTTATATTGACAACATTATTGTCCGGTTGAAATATTATTGATTATTTAGGCTAAAAACAACCTGAGGATTGAATATAAACATCGTTTGACATGTTAATATGAACTTTACGGATACAATTAGGATTTTTTGTCTGCCTGTTGTGACTGCATTTGAGCCTGTGGATTACTGAATAAAACACGTGAACAAAACAGAGGTTTTCGGATATAAAGAGACTTTATTGAACAAAAGGACCATTTATTGAATAAATGAATGTCTTCTGAGTGCAACCATATGAAGATCATCAAAGGTAAGTGATTCATTTTATCTCTATTTCTGACTTGTGTAACTCTTCTACTTGGCTGGTTACTGTTTGTAATGATTTGTCTGCTGGGCGATGTTCTCAAATAATCGTAAGGTATGCTTTCGCCGTAAAGCATTTTTTAAATCTGACACCGTGGTTGGATTCACAAGAAGTTAATCTTTAAACCGGGGTTAAAATAGTTGTATTCTTTCTGAATTTTTATAATGAGTATTTCTGTATTTAAATTTGGCGCTCTGCAATCTCACTGGACGTTGGCCAGGTGGGACGCCCACATACCCTAGAGAGGTTCATGTTTTTTACACTCTGTGTATGGTTTAGTTTATATAGTTCTTGACATAGTGTATGGCAATGTGCCACCACATTTAAATCTACAAAATGTATAATCATTATGAAAAAGCTAAATTGAAACTTGAAATTGTGGGGCGAAAACATTGATATTGTGCATTTTTATAACAAATGTATAACAATTATTCATCACCATATTACCCCGTTAAGATACAGTGCCTTGCGAAAGTATTCGGCCCCCTTGAACTTTGCGACCTTTTGCCACATTTCAGGCTTCAAACATAAAGATATAAAACTGATTTTTTTTGTGAAGAATCAACAACAAGTGGGACACAATCATGAAGTGGAACGACATTTATTGGATATTTAAAACTTTTTTAACAAATCAAAAACTGAAAAATTGGGCGTGCAAAATTATTCAGCCCCCTTAAGTTAATACTTTGTAGCGCCACCTTTTGCTGCGATTACAGCTGTAAGTCGCTTGGGGTATGTCTCTATCAGTTTTGCACATCGAGAGACTGACATTTTTTCCCATTCCTCCTTGCAAAACAACTTGAGCTCAGTGAGGTTGGATGGAGAGCATTTGTGAACAGCAGTTTTCAGTTCTTTCCACAGATTCTCGATTGGATTCAGGTCTGGACCTTGACTTGGCCATTCTAACACCTGGATATGTTTATTTTTGAACCATTCCATTGTAGATTTTGCTTTATGTTTTGGATCATTGTCTTGTTGGAAGACAAATCTCCGTCCCAGTCTCAGGTCTTTTGCAGACTCCATCAGGTTTTCTTCCAGAATGGTCCTGTATTTGGCTCCATCCATCTTCCCATCAATTTTAACCATCTTCCCTGTCCCTGCTGAAGACAAGCAGGCCCAAACCATGATGCTGCCACCACCATGTTTGACAGTGGGCATGGTGTGTTCAGGGTGATGAGCTGTGTTGCTTTTACGGCAAACATAACGTTTTGCATTGTTGCCAAAAAGTTCAATTTTGGTTTCATCTGACCAGAGCATCTTCTTCCACATGTTTGGTGTGTCTCCCAGGTGGCTTGTGGCAAACTTTAAACAACACTTTTTATGGATATCTTTAAGAAATGGCTTTCTTCTTGCCACTCTTCCATAAAGGCCAGATTTGTGCAATATACGACTGATTGTTGCCCTATGGACAGAGTCTCCCACCTCAGCTGTAGATCTCTGCAGTTCATCCAGAGTGATCATGGGCCTCTTGGCTGCATCTCTGATCAGTCTTCTCCTTGTATGAGCTGAAAGTTTAGAGGGACGGCCAGGTCTTGGTAGATTTGCAGTGGTCTGATACTGCTTCCATTTCAATATTATCGCTTGCACAGTGCTCCTTGGGATGTTTAAAGCTTGGGAAATATTTTTGTATCCAAATCCGGCTTTAAACTTCTTCACAACAGTATCTCGGACCTGCCTGGTGTGTTCCTTGTTCTTCATGATGCTCTCTGCGCTTTTAACGGACCTCTGAGACTATCACAGTGCAGGTGCATTTATACAGAGACTTGATTACACACAGGTGGATTGTATTTATCATCATTAGTCATTTAGGTCAACATTGGATCATTCAGAGATCCTCACTGAACTTCTGGAGAGAGTTTGCTGCACTGAAAGGAAAGGGGCTGAATAATTTTGCATGCCCAATTTTTCAGTTTTTGATTTGTTAAAAAAGTTTGAAATATCCAATAAATGTCGTTCCACTTCATGATTGTGTCCCACTTGTTGTTGATTGTTCACAAAAAAATACAGTTTTATATCTTTATGTTTGAAGCCTGAAATGTGGCAAAAGGTCGCAAAGTTCAAGGGGGCCGAATACTTTCGCAAGGCACTGTATCTCCCTAAATATCTCAGGCAAGTTACTTGGTGAGGAATAATGTCGACACTCAAGCCAGGGCCTGCCTTTGTCGTACCGCACACCTGTATAGTTAGTTCACTCCAGGCCCAGTCACAACAGCTGTAGATCTCTATTGTCATTCATGAAGTGTTACTCCTCAAAAGGAATTCAGACTTTTCCCACAACTTGGGTGGCTGTGGCTAAAAAGACACACGGTTAAATAAGATCTAGATGTTGGTAGATGGTATTGGTCTTCAGCAGCAAGTCAAGAAGTGATCCCTTTATTCAAACAAGCATATATTAAATAGATGCAAAGATCTAACCTGTGGTAACTGCTATAATCTTCATTTTTGCCAGAGATGGTCTTTGTTGCTAGTCTCAAAAGACCAACATCCACAGTGCTGCAATAGTGACGCCTAGTGGCCATTATAAAATAGATAATTTAGAATAATTTATATACCTGAACATGTCCATCATAGTTATCTAACAAGATAGAAAAGAGGCACTGTACATCTACTGACATCCATTAAAAAAAAATCTGATGTAGTTTGATACATTGTGTCAATGTACCACTCAGATCAAACTTGGGCTTTATGTAGATAGAAGACAATAATAGCCAAGCCGTGCTGTCTGTCTGAGCTGGGAATGTGTTGAGGAAATGCGAGAGCAGAACATTCCCACAAACATTTTATAGATATGAAAGTTTGCTTTCCTCAGGTTCTCTCTGGCTGTAGCATTCGTCACGCTCACTGCAGCAATTTCTCCTGTGCAATACAGGCTCACTGAGATAAAGCCTTCCCTGCATATGAGAGAGTTTTAGAATTTTATTTCTGATGCAGTGACAATAGCCTGACTGACACGACTCACCTGGTACACAGTAATGGAATGCTGAAGACCTCAATTTTGGTGTCAGACAGACAGGCACCCCGTACTGGCTGAAGCATTTTGTCACTGTGCACCCATATGATTTCTCCCCTGTGTATATGTATGCCTGGATAAAGAGGTAACACTTCTAACTAGGGGGTTGTCGTAAGCAAAAAGGCGTCCCCTAAATTGACAGAATGGGCCCCCCCCCCCCCCCCCCATCTGCACTAATTGTACATTTTGGATAAAAGTGGCCAATATATTTCAATGCTATAGCGCATCATTGTCTTGTTCCAGGCAGGTATGCATCAGTCACATGAATCTATTGATGTCTTCAACTCACAATAGAACGAGAACAGTTTGTGACAGTTATCAATTAAAATGTTTAGTGACATGCTGATAGCAAGTTTTTGATTAACATAATTGGTGAAGCAAAGGGAAATTCTAAATTGATCTGGGAGAATCTAAAAAAGTTAACAGAAAGACTGTAACACAAAAAGATTAGAAATCATGGTGAATGACAATCCAACACAGGATGCAGTCGAAATAGCAACAGCCTTCAATTCCTACTTTGTTGACTCAGTCACAGAACCCCTCCACTGGTTTCCTGGGCTCAGTGCTAGTGAATGACACTCAACCTGCCTTAATCATAAGGGAAGTTTCTGAGTCAGAGGTGAACAAGGTGATTAGCTCACTAAAGAACTCTAAAGCAAAATATGTGTTTGGGCTGTACTCTACCTTTCTTAAAATCTACAGTCACTTATTGGCCCCATTACTAAGGTCACCAACATATCTGTTGGTGAGGGGGTGTTTCCAAGGGTCTGGAAGTCAGCCAGAATAACAGCCATCTTTAAATCGGGTGACCCTACTGAAGTGAGTAACTACAGGCCCATTAGTACCTGTAGTGTCGAAGGTTGTTGAAAAGTGTGTAGTAGAGCAACTGATTGCCCACCTCAACAACAGCCCCTTCACATTACTCTCCATGCAGCTTGCCTTCAGAGCAAAACACTCCACAGAAACGTTCAACTGCTTTCTTCTGGAAAATGTAAAGTCCAAGAAGGACAAAGGGGGCGATGTTGGGGCTGTGTTTCTGGACCTAAGGAAGGCTTTCAATACTGTTAACCATGAGGTTATCACAATTGTTTCATTTCCCTCCGATGCCTTGAGCTGTCGCCCACTCTTAGCTATGATGTGGGTGTGCCCCAATGGTCAATACTGGGGGCCCTCCTGTTCAGCTTGTACATTAATGATCTGCCTTCTGTCTGTACTGGGTCTGAAATTCAAATGTATGCAGATGATACTGTGATATGGGCATGTAAGAGCAAACAAGCTGCACAGGATCTCACTACTGTAATGGTCCCGGTTACAAAGTGTCTGACTCATGTTTATCTCAATGTAAAAAAAAAAAACTCCTTCAAAGAGGGCAACTGATGCTACGGAGCCAGATGTCAGGGGAGAAGCTCCAGGTGGTATCTGATTAAGTACCCTGGCATCACTATTCCAACCTCTTAAAGCAGGTGAAGTGTAACTCATTCCAGATTTATGCAAAATTGGTTGACTAGAGGTAGCAAAACTGTACTTCGTCTATGATACTCCCCCACTTAATTGGGTCCAAGCTTGCTGTACATTAAAACACGCTCTCAAAATGCTTGATAGGAAGCCCAAAAGCATCACTGTTACACCCTCAGAGAGCATAACCTCCTGAGTTGGAAAAATATTGCGCAATAGACATCTGGTATTCAAGATCCTACATGGCCTGACGTCCCACTCCACTCAGTACTTTTGTTCAACAGAAAACCCAAACCTATGGCAGCAGATCCACAAGGTCTGCCATGAGATTGCTTCCCATGTCTGGAACATACTGCACCACCTATCACAAAAAAAAGACATGGCTGAAGGGCAAGCAGCCTTTGAACATAATCCCTAGTTCTGTATTGCAGCATGAGGTATACAAACACTTGCTTCTATGGATTTTGTTTTGTTAGTCTGCATACTACATTTTTTTTTGGGGGGGGGGGGGTTCTACATGTCCTGTTGCGCTGAGTGTGCTCACTGCTCATTATCTATTATTGTAATCGTTTTTAATAACCTGCCATGGGACTAAGATTCAAAATTAGCCAGCTGGCTAAAACGTTGATTAATGTGCACTCACCTTGTGAAAAATAACCCAGAATGCTGCATAATGGATTTATAGGGCACAACACCCGCTAAAAGATGAATGCAAGTAAGGAACCATAGGTGCACAATACCTTGGAGCTTTATTCAAAGACAACTTCAAAACATGGAAATGCCACTGGTATGCAAAAATGTACACAATACAAACCAAACCACAGTTGTACCAAAAACATACAAGCCCAAAATAAAACAGCTTCTCTGAAGCCACTTTAAAAATACCACAGATGAGTAGATGCAAGTTCATACATAAAAAAATAAAAAGTCCTAAAACACTACCAAGAAAATTATTAAAAACAATTTAAGCAGGTCCTGAGATATGACCTAATGCCACTGTTTCCAGGGTTATACGGTCTTCTGCTGTCCCTTCTTTCCAATCAGTGACTTATGGATATGAGGGATGACACCTGAAACAAAAAGTAATTAGTGGATGCAAATAAATAAAAAACAGGGAAATTGGTACAAAGGCAATCCCAGTGGCAAAGACTACAAAATAACTTCTGCACTTACCACCACCAGCAATCGTAGCTTTAATGAGAGAATCCAACTCTTCGTCGCCTCTAATGGCCAGTTGCAAGTGACGTGGGGTGATACGCTTGACCTTCAGATCCTTTGACGCGTTTCCAGCCAGCTCCAGAACCTGAAGTTGAGGAGCGCGTGGGTAAATATTTGGTTACCGACTCTCGCACGAGCACATCAATTAACTTCGATTGCATGCACAGTACTGTATGGTTTTAGTGTCATGAACCGCCACAAAGTGTTGTAAACATACAATCACAGACGCGATGTCTACCAACGTTACCTCAGCAGTCAGGTACTCAAGAATAGCCGCGCTGTACACAGCTGCAGTCGCCCCAACTCTGCCATGGCTTGTTGTTCTGGATTTCAGATGTCTGTGAATACGGCCCACTGGGAACTGGAAAGCAGAGCGGGAAACGTTAAGGCCAAGCCTGCACCCGTTCGTGCTATCCGTGATCCTTGATACGTCCCTACCCCACTGAAGTTGAAATGTTAAATCGTTAGGTAAGGATTGTCATCCCAAGGATGCCGAATAACACTGCCATGTGTTCAATCAAGTAGCTACCTAGCCAGCTAGTTAACCATCAGTAAGTCAAAAAAAGTCAAGAGCCAATTCAACAAAATATGATTTTACGAAACACCCACCAAGTAACTCAACTAAATAGTATCGGTTTGCCAACATTTATACGTTCGCTACATAAGTTCCAAATTAACAAGTAACTGCGCTACCTTGCCACACGTTTACCAGAATTGTTGGCGCTAGCATTGTTAGCATGTCATGAATGACTGATGTACTCACCTGCAAACCCGCTCTCTGTGAGCGCGAAATGGCCTTCGTCTTAGTTTTCCCGGAGTCTTTTCCAGCCTTGCCACCAGCCTATAATAGAGACATTGATGAAGTATATTTATGTATTGAGAAATTGATGCAATATACATGTATTTTTAATTAGCCAGTTTATTCGGCAGCGCGTGCAATGGTTGATAGCCAGGCGACTCACATTGCTAAGGTTAGTTACCTAACGTAACTAGCTAACATTAGCTACAGAATAACTTTAGCGAATACATGTTTCTCGAATAAAGGCTAATCCTCACGTAGCACTCGTTCAATAAAGTGATAGATTTAGCAACGAAGTATATATATATTTTTTAAATAATTAAAAATACCATTGTATAAGATGTCCCTGCTATTTTCAGTTACACAGATCTTCCACGACTATTTGTCTAGTTTGAACAAGTCCCGCCTTAGATTGCCATGTATTTATTGAGAGGACCTTGATCCGGGACTTTGCATGGAAGAAGCCAGCCAATCAACTCTCGAAAATCTTTTTGGGCCATGGCTCTTAGCCAATCACAATGTAAAAGTGCTCACTGTGCGGGAATTTGACACGTAATTTCTCATTGCATGTTGGATAAAGTAGTTTCTAATTTATTCTAAATTTATTTAGCAGACTTTATAGCAGAGAATAACATCACTTCTGTTTATGCTATGTGTGGACCTAACAGTTTTTTATTGAAATTAAATAGCCCAAAAATATATCTTATTAATAATCAACCAGTGTGAAAAAGTCTTTATGAAACATCAGTTGATAAATCAATTGATTCCTTGAGAAAAAAAACATGATTGATTACAATTCACAAACTGAAATAGGCCTACTGAGAGGATAACAAAAAAGTCTACAGAGTGCTGGATAGCCATCTCATTTAGATACAAACTCTACGAACAATGTATATCTACAATAAAGGCAATGTTTATTAAAGTGCCCTTCCTTTCTATGAACAACTATACCATTGTCAAGTTGTATATAGGGTTTGGGGTTAAAATAGTGTTAGGAGCTAAGCTTAAAATATGCTGAACAAAAATATAAAAGCAACATGTAACAATTTTGAGGATTTTGATATTCATTAGGCCTTAATCTATGGATTTAATCTGGGTGGGCCTGGGTGGGCGTGGGCCTGGGAGGGCATAGGCCAACCCACTGGGGAGCCAGGTCCAGCCTATCAGAATGAGTTTTTCCACACAAAAGGGCTTTGTTACAGCCATAAATACTCCACAGCTTTTGATATCCCACACCTGTCAGGTGGATGGATTATCTTGGAAAACGAGAAGTGCTCACTAACAGGGATGTAAAGAATTTGTGCACAGCATTTCAGAGAAATAAGATTTGTGTGCATAAGGAACAATTCTGGGATCTTTTATTTCAGCTCACGAAACATGTACAACAATGTACATGTTTCGTTTATATTTTTGTTAAGCTGATTGAAGCTATGGTATACTAGAGATACCTAAAGTTTCTCATGCACTCTCCAACAATCAATAATTCAAGCATTCCTTCCTTTGTAATGCAGTAAAGCACCATTGTCCTAGACACATACCCTGCCCGTCTTATAAGAGGGAAGGGGACAGTTGATTCTCAATAAAGGTCAGTTAAATGCCTGCACACCTCTGAATAGGGTTTAAATGGCTACCCATTTTCAACAGTGACCCCATAATGGTTCTGATGCCAACAGCTGCCATCATTGGATAAGGAAGGTATTGTGTAGCCATGACCAAACCCATCCGCTCAACCATCTGCCTGTTTATTTCTGTTGGATAAAGCTCTCTGAACTGGCTCCATTGGGGCTGTGTAGCAAAGCGTCCTGGCACACTGAGTTCCCTATGGGAGGAAGGAAAGTGGAGCCACTTCCTTCCCACTTCCTGCCCACATTGGTCAAATTGCCTTAACATCAGACATGGGTGGAAACCATTTGGTGAAAGAAGCAAAGCGTATTGGTCACCCTGCTAGACAAGCAACACCTTGAAATGTTTGGGTTTTTTTTAAAGAAAGAAAATGGCACATCAACATTGTTGATGACAGAACAAAAATAACCTTCCATTTATACAATCACCTTCTAATTCAGGGATGTAATTTCCGTCATGCAATAAAAATAGATTTTATGCATTTCTGTAATATTTCCGTTCCCCCACAAGATGGCAGTAGGTTAATAGTGTTTCCATTGCTGAGAATGATATGTACTCTTTGCCTGTACTATCAATGGGAGGAGAATGCTTAGGGTCTTTACAGATAATTTGCCTTTACTGTCAATTGGAGGAGAATGCTTAGGGCCCTTGCAGATTGTTTGCCTTTACTGTCAATGGGAGGAATGTTTAGGGCCCTTAACAGATAGTTTGTCTTTACTGTCAATTGGAGATGAATGCTTAGGGCCCTTACATATGGTTTGCCTTTATTGTCAATGGGGGGAGAATGCTTAGGGCCCTTATAGATAGATAGCCTTTACTGTCAATGGGAGGAGAATGGTTAGGGCCCTTACAAATAGTTTATGTTCCATTACAGCACTAATACTGTAGTTTAAATAGTTTGTTGGAAACCCAATTCCGTATTTGAGATGTTTTTATTTCTATTCAGTTCTGGCTTCGTTCCACTCTGTCATGTATGGTCCAGTTGTGTAGTAACTGGGATATTGTTGGGATATTCCGATGACATTGAGAAATACACCACATCAGTCCCCACAGTGACTGTACGTACATACCCGTACGTACATATCCCTGTACGTACGTACATACCCCAACCAGAAGCCATAGATTACAGGCAACATTCGCACTGAGCTAAAGGGTAGAGCTGCCGCTTTCAAGGTGCGGGACTCTAACCCGGAAGCTTACAAGAAATCCCGCTATGCCCTGCGACGAACCATCAAACAGGCAAAGCGTCAATACAGGGCTAAGATTGACTACACCGGCTCCGACACTCGTCGGATGTGACAGGGCTTGCAAACTATTACAGACTACAAAGGGAAGCACAGCCGTGAGCTGCCCAGTGACACGAGCCTACCAGACGAGCTAAATCACTTCTATGCTCGCTTCGAGGCAAGCAACACTGAGGCATGCATGAGAGCATCAGCTGTCCCGGACGACTGTGTGATCACGCTCTCCGTAGTCGACGTGAGTAGGACGTTTAAACAGCACAACATACACAAGGCTGCGGGGCCAGACGGATTACCAGGACGTGTGCTCCGGGCATGTGCTGACCAACTGCCAGGTGTCTTCACTGACATTTTCAACATGTCCCTGATTGAGTCTGTAATACCAACATGCCTCAAGCAGACCACCATAGTCCCTGTGCCCAAGAACACAAAGGCAGCCTGCCTAAATGATTACAGACCCGTGGCACTCACGTCCATAGCCATGAAGTGCTTTAAAAGGCTGGTAATGGCTCACATCAACACCATTATCCCAGAAACCCTAGACCCACTAGGGTCAAAAGGAACACCTATGTGAGAATGCTATTCATTGACTACAGATCAGCGTTCAACACCATAGTACCCTCAAAGCTCATCACTAAGCTAAGGAACCTGGGACTAAACACTTCCCTCTGCAACTGGATCCTGGACTTCCTGACAGGCTGCCCCCAGGTGGTGAGGGTAGGTAGCAACACATCTGCCACGCTGATCCTCAACACTGGAGCTCCCCAGGGGTGCATGCTCAGTCCCCTCCTGTACTCCCTGTTCACCCACGACTGCATGGCCAGGCACGACTCCAACACCATCATTAAGTTTGCTGACGACACAACAGTGGTAGGCCTATAGGGAGGAGTTCAGGGACCTGGCCGGGTGGTGCCAGAATAACAACTTATCCCTCAACGTAACCAAGACCAAGGAGATGATTGTGGACTACAGGAAAAGGAGCACCGAGCACGTCCCCATTCTCATCGACGGGGCTGTAGTAGAGCAGGTTGCGAGCTTCAAATTAGTGCGCACGGCCCAGTACATCACTGGGGCAAAGCTGCCTGCCATCCAGGACCTCTACACCAGGTGGTGTCACCGCATGGCAAGCAGTACCGGAGTGCCAAGTCTAGGGCAAAAATGCTTCTCAACAGTTTTTACCCCCAAGCCATAAGACTCCTGAACAGGTAACCAAATGGTTACCCAGACTATTTACATTGTGTGCCCCCCCAACCCTCCTTTTACGCTGATGCTACTCTCTGTTTACTCTCTGTTTATCTTATATGCATAGTCAGTTTAACTATACATTCATGTACATACTACCTCAATTGGCCCGACCAACCAGTGCTCCCGCACATTGGCTATCTGCATTGCGCCCCACCATCCACCAACCCCTCTTTTTTACGCTACTGCTACTCTCTGTTCATCATATATACATAGTCAATTTAACCATACCCACATGTACAGACTAACCGGTGTCTGTATATAGCCTTGCAACTCTTATTTTCAAATGTATTTTTACTGTTGTTTTAATTCTTTACTTACTTACCTACACAAGCACACATACTTTTTTTCTCCGCACTATTGGTTAGAGCCTGTAAGTAAGCATTTCACTGTAAGGTCTACACCTGTTGTATTCAGCACACGTGACAAATAAACTTTGATTTGATTTGTATGGCCCAGTTGTGTAGTAACTGGGATATTGTTGACCCATGGACAGTTTCCTCCCATCCCAACTTTTGACTTCTCAAAACATCCTGACCCATTTACCCATTGTGCCGTGGTTTTCAGCTCGTTACTTATTTACAATGGTTAAACATTATCCAGGAGTTGGGAAATTATTTTACCATTTTTATATGGCACCAATTGCGGTATGGGTTCAGGACGGCCTAGATTCATGTCCTCATTTTTTTTGCCAAAAGAGACCGTACTGTATGACTCAAAATAATTGTTGCATTTATCAAAAGAGCTTCAATGGTGTGACATCCTGCTTGGCTTTAGAGAGTGCTGTGAAATTGACCTTTTGGCCTCCAAGCACAACACACCGACTTTAGGCATTTCAGGAAAGTAATGGGTTCAGAGGCAGAGATGTCATGCAGTGCATGACACGCAAAAAATTTAGCACTCATTGCCAAATGTGATGTATTTTAATTGATTATTCATAAAATAAACAATATCTTTCTAAATGTGGAGCGCACAATTGGATAAAACTGAGGGGCCTGCGCAGTTGCAATGAGCATGACCCAGTTCAGAGGAACTCATGCAGCTACGGGGTGGCAGGTAGCCTAGTGGTTAGAGCGTTGGGCCAGTAACCAAAAGGTTGCTGGATCAAATCCCGGAGCTGATAAGGGAGACTTATCAGCCTTTCTGCCCCTGAACAAGGCAGGCTAGGCTGCCATTGTAAATAAGAATTTGTTCTTAACTGACTTGCCTAATTAAATATATACATATATTTTTTAAACTAGCATCTCCAGGCATAAGCAACATAAACAGTCAGGTTTTTTTTAGGAACTCAGTCAGGGTCTCAACTTACTGTTGAGAGTTACAATAGTAGAATACACAAGGTGCAAGTTCATCAAGTCATGGTAAAATGGGTAAAATTGCTGGAAATTAGCTTTCAATTTTTTTATTTACTTAAAAAGTCTCCCTTAGGGCCCCAAAAAAGGTTCAGCGCAGCCCTGCTCCAATCGAAAGATTAAATCAATATAGATCCTCCAGGAGCAAACACAGGTCGCCCCAATAAAATTAGGAAATAGAACCCAACATGCAACAATTTCAAAGATTTTACTGAGTTATATATATAAAATCTCTGACTTTTATTGATTTATATATATATATATATATACATATATATTTTACAGCTTTTTTGTTACATATACATACATTTTACATACATGGTACTTTTATATATAACAACAATACATTACCAAACAAACTCCTTAATCCCAACCCTCAGCCACTCTCAGCCCATCCTACCTATCACCATAGACCTCAGCTCTTTAATCCCAACCCTCAGCCACTCTCAGCCCATCCTACCTATCACCATAGACCTCAGCTCTTTAATCCCAACCCTCAGCCACTCTCAGCCCATCCTACCTATCACCATAGACCTCAGCTCTTTAATCCCAACCCTCAGCCACTCTCAGCCCATCCTACCTATCACCATAGACCTCAGCTCTTTAATCCCAACCCTCAGCCACTCAGCCCATCTCACCTATCACCATAGACCTCAGCTCTTTAATCCCAACCCTCAGCCACTCTCAGCCCATCCTACCTATCACCATAGACCTCAGCTCTTTAATCCCAACCCTCAGCCACTCTCAGCCCATCCTACCTATCACCATAGACCTCAGCTCTTTAATCCCAACCCTCAGCCACTCTTAGCCCATCCCACCTATCACCATAGACCTCAACTCTTTAATCCCAACCCTCAGCCACTCTCAGCCCATCCCACCTATCACCATAGACCTCAGCTCTTTAATCCCAACCCTCAGCCACTCTCAGCCCATCCCACCTATCACCATAGACCGCCCTTGTTTGGTTTCCATGTGCCATATATTTTTCAATTGTACTGTGATGTTTTACATTTTGGAATCTTTCTAATCGTATATTATCCACAGATTGTGAGCTAAAGAAGAAAACCTTTCCTACGAGTATTATTATATTATTTATTGACTGACTATGGCTTTCCAAATTGCCCAACACTGCTATTTGTACGGTTAATTTTAAGTGCATGTTGTGATTTTTTTTAAACCATTCCTGAACCTGTGGCCAGAAACAAGCTACATATGGGAAATACCAGAATAAGTGATCTATTGATTCTGTCTCTTCGTAACAAAATCTACAAACTTGAGATTGTTGTATGCCCCATATACTGAGTTATGGTTAATTGAAGGAAATAAGTCACTTGAAATAAATTCTTTAGGCCCTAATTTTTTGAATTGCACGACTGGGAGTACAGATATACATCTGTTGGTCACAGACACAGAAAAAAGGTAGGGGGGTGGATCAGAAAACCAGTCAGTATCTGGTGTGACCACCATTTTCCTGCAGCACGACACATCTACTTCGTATAGGGTTGAGTAGGCTGTTGATTGTGGCTTGTGAAACTGGAACACGCTGTCGTACACGTCGATCCATGGCATCCCAAACGTGCTCTGGGTGACATGTCTGGTGAGTATGCAGGCCATGGAAGAACTGGGACATTTTCAGCTTCCAGGAATTGTGTACAGATCCTTGCGACATGGAGCCGTGCATTATCATGCTGAAACATGAGGTGATGGCGGCGGATGAATGGCACGACAATGTGCCTCAGGATCTTGACACGGTATGTCTGCATTCAAATTGCCATCGATAAAATGCAATTATGTTCGTTATCTGTAGATTATGCCTGCCCATACCATAACCCCAAAGCCACCATGGGGCACTCTGTTCACAACGTTGACATCAGCAAACCGCTCGCCCACACGACAACATACACGTGGTCTGAGGTTGTGAGGCCGGTTGGACGTACTGCCAAATTATCCAAAACGATGTTGAAGGTGGCTTATTGTAGAGAAATGAACATTACATTCTCTGGCAACAGCTCTGCTGGGCATTCCTGCAGTCAGCATGACAATTGCACGCTCCCTCAAAACTTGAGACATCTGTGGCATTGTGTTGTGACAAAACTGCACATTTTAAAGTGGCCTTTTATTGTCCCCAGCACAAGGTGCGCCTGTGTAATGATCATGCTGTTTAATCAGCTTCTTGATATGCCGCACCTGTCAGGTGAATGGATCATCTTGGCAAAGGAGAAATGCTCACTAACAGGGATGTAAACAAATTTGTGCACAACATTTGAGAGAAATAATATTTTTGTGCGTATGGAAAGTTTCTTGGATCTTTTATTTCATCTCATGAAACATAGGACCAACACTTGGTCAGCCATGGGACCAAGGTCAGTCATTTGGGTCAGAGAGTTGGTCAATCATTGTTTGTCAGTGCTGTGATAAGATATTGTGTAAAATAATGAATTTTAAGAATTTATATGCACTGTATGTTAGCTAGCTAGCTAGTTTTAGAGGAAGGATTTTCAAATTAACTGCCAATATGCCAACATTACATTCAAACAATGCAGTTAATCCACAGTCAGTAGATGATGCATTTAGACTAATTGTAAATGCAACAAGTACTAATATTGTATCATATAATAGCACTCTCAGCTTTACAAATATTTTGGGGGGGACTTTAATGTTGGTTTACATATATTTTAGAGGGTATTTTTACAAAAAAATTGCATAAAACCCACATAAACAATATTTATGATTATATGACAACATTTTAGGTTGCCAGTAATACCATTACACAATTTACAAAATATAACTTTTTCAGATATTTCGGGGCCCCACGAAACTGTTACTGGGAGCAGAGAAGTAGAAGTCAAATCAAATTTATTTATATAGCCCTTCTTATATCAGCTGGAATCTCAAAGTGCTGTACAGAAACCCAGCCTAAAACCCCAAACAGCAAGCAATGCAGGTGTAGAAGCACATGTAGAAGTGCTCTCTCATTCTCTCACCAGTCCCTTGACAACTGGCTCAATTCACTGCGTTACTCCTGGCTTCCCAACGGGGAGATGTGACTTTGTACACACGTGCCAAGCTCTGAATCTATTTTGGTGCTTTTGGAAAAGGTTAAACTGTCTGAAGGTTACATAGGCCAGATTTAGAAAATGAGTGATAAATAGCAGTCTAGCACTACGGAGAATGGGAAGGTGTGCCTGCACAAGAGGGTTAACATGTTTTTAGTATTCAGAATATGGGGAAATGGATGTTCTATTAGTCAAGTATATGCAGGCGCCCTTTACAGGGTAACATCTTGGTGTTAGTTGTATCATGCCTCTAGCAAGCTTAAAGGGATAGCTCACCGAAATTACAAAATGACATTTGGTTTCCTTACCATGTGAGCAGTCTATGGTCACTGTTAACTACATTTTCTCATGAAGTATATTGTTGATTTACCACTTTAATCTTATATATTTCCAGGGATTTGGTAGGTCATTGTGTTTTAAGGTAAGTTAACAAATAGAATCTGTTGAAGGTGATCATCTTCACTTAGTAAACACTTCGTAGAATACTTAGAAACATTCCTCAAATGAACATTTACAAGGACAAATTGCTAACGTTATGTACCGATGTGCGTAAGCGAATGGTTATGTAACATTTTTTTTAGATGCAACTTATTTTGGTGTACTTGAGTCTTGGCAGCAGTGGCAGACAGTGCATTGGCAGGAACCATCCTAGCCCGAGGTGACTTTGGGTTGGACGACGACATACTTTCAGCATTCAAAAAAACGTCAACAGAGAGACAACACCCCACTTGGGTGGCGCCAGAAAAACGAATGGTCTCAAGCCAAGGGCCTAATGTAGGGATGGATTTATTAGGTTCACTCGTACTTATTCTGATCGGTACGTTCCGGGGGGAACGTCCTGTAAAATGTCAGCCATTGGCCAATACAAGCTACATACCTGGGTGTCAATGTCCAAGCCAAGCCCCCCTCCCTCCCCAATGAAGAACGATCAACATCACCAGATGTTATTTCAATTTAGTTGGCAAGTACGTCTATGGGCCTCTTGGGGGCGGTAAAATTTTGAAGGGCGAGATTAGCTGACACTGTAAAACAATACATTTCACTGCACCTATCCGGTGTATGTGACAATAAAACATATTATTATTATTATTATTATTATTAGGCATACTGTATAGTCAGCGTTGGGTAGCCAAGGCCTCAAAAGTGGATTAAAGTGCCTATAATATTGGTTTATTAATACTTGGTTGATTAACCCTTTTCTTGGTGCTATGTACTATATGCAGAAGAAAAATGTCCAAATCTACCCAGAATGAAGAAAAAAATAATAATATCTGAGGCACTTACGTCAGAGAGGTTAGAAATATAACTCATCCTCTTTGTTTACGTTGTAAACATGTCACTCATTACTGTACTTGAAATGTTATATGTCTGACATTGTGAGGAATTAGACTGTATTTGGCAGAGAGTTGTTGTTTGAGGATTTAGTTTGCGTTGTATAGGTGGTGTGGTCTGTTATAGAACTGACAGTAGCTATGAAGTCTAGATTAGAAAGTGCATGCCATTCATTAGATTGAGTAAGAGTTTCTGAAATAACTGTAAGATCTCTGTACAATTTCAGACAGCAACAAGTAGTAGGGTGTGTTGTGAGCTGTGTACAGTGTTTGAGGCTGTGTAGTAGTGTGTTTGGGCGGAGTGGTTTTTGCCTGTGGAGTGCATTTGGCATTTGAGAGGAAAGAGTGAGAGTGATCTTGCTCCCCTGTGTTAGGACCAGCACAGCTCTGGCAGGCATTTCACTGGATCAGCAGACAGTCCTCAGCACCAGGGTCAGGCAGCTGCAGCTGTGCTCACACACATGCTTACACAAACGCACACACTTACACAGCCACACACACACACACACACACACACACACACACACACACACACACACACACACACACACACGCTTACACTTTTACACACATACACAGACACGCACATGCTCACGTACACACAAACACACTTACAAAGGCACAAATGCATACACACACACACACACACACACACAGGATGAGACTGCAAAAATAATTCACAATGGGATAACCATACACATTTCTGAATACATATCATTATACTGCTCACTGGGCACAACTCTGGTTGAATCAATGTTGTTTCCACGCCAGTTCAATGAAATTACGTTGAACCAATGTGGAATAGAAGTTGAATTGATGTGTGTGCCCAGTGGCTGGGTTGTCTTTTTTTAAATAAAAAATAAAAAAATCCCAACAGCAGCTGTACAAGCCTGAGTGAAGGACTGAAAAGTGGCCTGGTTGTAATTGGAGGAGGTATTTGCAACTGTAAAAGGGGAATAGGGGATACCTAGTCAGTTGTACAACTGAATGCCTTCAAATGAAATGTGTCTTCCACATTTAACCCAACCCACTCGTCCACATCGAGCTATGCCTCACAGGGTGAGAGACAGAGAGAGCCTGATGATCACTCAGAACAAAGGGGAACGCCACGCCACCAGTAATGGACGACAGAGGCGGGTTCTTTAATCGTGCCAATGAGCACCCAAGGCTTTTAATGTGGAACCCAAACAGAGACACCACCCTTTGTTCACAGCTATTAGCATGACGGTGACCTTCCGAGCCCTGGGGAAATTCATTTCCATGTCGGCTCTGTGCCAGAAAATGCCCTTGTCCAGAACAAAGGATCACAATTTCAAGCTCCCCCAAAAAGTGTTTTAATTTAAAAAACTTGAAATAACTCATATTAACTGATAAAGGGTCTCATGTAGTGTCTTGCAATGGCCTTCTCCTACTTCAATACAACACATGGTCCTGAAAGTCCACTACTTTTGCTAGATTTAAATAAACAATTTTGAAATCACCATGGTCACAACCATAACCTGTCAACTCCATCTCCCCTATAGATTAAGGTAGAATTAAATTCTGGTTCAAATGTGTTCATTTTAATTAGATTTTAGAGTGATAAAGCAACTGAGGAAAAACTAAATTGCTATTAAGTATACCACTTGAATAATGTAGAAAATGATGCAATATGTCAACTCCGTAAAACATCAACTCTAAAATTCTTGTCAAACGTCAACTCCGACAGAGTGCTGATAGAATGTTTGTTTTTATTAGAGATATTCAAATGAATCATTTTCCATATTTTACAAATGTTTCAACAGAACATTTATTTTTAGAGGCAAATAGACAATGCTTTCGAAAGTATTCAGACCCCTTGACTTTTTCCACATTGCTACGTTACAGCCGTATTCTAAAATGTATTCAATTGTTTTTCCCCTCATCAATCTACACACAATACCCCATAAAGACACAGCAAAAACATTTTTTTTGCTATTTTATTCAAATAAAAAAACAGAAATATAACATTTACGTAAGTTGTCAGACCCTTTACTCAGTACTTTCTTGAAGCACCTTTGGTAGCAATTACAGCATCGAGTCTTCTTGGGTTTGACGCTACAAGCTTGGCACATCTGTATTCGGGCAGTTTCTCCCATTCTTCTCTGCAGATCCTCTCAAGCCCTGTCAGGTTGGATGGGGAGCGTTGCTGCGCAGCTATTTACAGGTCTCTGTTCGATCGGGTTAAAGTCCGGGCTCTGGCTGGGCCACTCAAGGACATTCAGAGACTTGTCCCGAAGCCACTCCTGTATTGTCTTGACTGTGTGCTTAGGGTTGTTGTCCTGTTGGAAGGTGAACCTTCACCCTAGTCCGAAGTCCTGAGAGCTCTGGCGTAGGTTTTCTTCAAGGATCTCTCTGCACGTTACTCTGTTCATCTTTGCCTCAATCCTGACTAGTCTCCAGTCCCTGCAGCTGAAAAACGTCCCCACAGCATGATGCTGCCACCACCGTGCTTCACCGTAGGGATGGAGCCAGGTTTCCTCCAGACGTGACGCTTGGCATTTCAATCATGGTATCATCAGACCAGAGAATCTTGTTTCTCATGGTCTGAGAGTCTTTAGGTGCCTTTTGGCAAACACGAAGCGGGCTGTCATGTGCCTTTTACTGAGAAGTGGCTTCTGTCTGGCCATTCTACCATAAAGGCCTGGCTGGTGGAGTGTGGCAGAGATGGTTGTCCTTCTGGAAGATTCTTCCATCTCCACCGAGGAACTCTAGAGCTTTATCAGAGTGACCATCGGGTTCTTGGTCAACTCCCTGACCAATGCCCTTCTTCCCTGATTGCTCAGTTTGGCCTGGCAGCCAGCTCTAGGAAGAGTCTTGGCGGTTCCAAACTTCTTCCATTTAAGAATGATGGAGCCACTTTGTTTTTGGGGACCTTCAATGCTGCAGAAATGTTTTGGTGCCCCTCCCAAGATCTGTGCCTCGATACAATCCTGTCTCGGAGCTCTATGGACAATCCCTTCAACCTCATGGCTTGGGTTTTGCTCTGACATGCAATGTCAACTGTGGGATCTTATATAGACAGGTGTGTGCCCTTCCAAATCATGTCCAATCAATTGAATTTACCAAAGGGTGACCCCAATCAAGTTGTAAAAACATCTCATGGATGATCAATGGAAACAGGATACAGCTGAGCTCAATTTTGAGTCTCATAGCATAGGGTCTGAATGGTTACAGTTGAAGTCAGAAGTTTACACACACACACCTTAGCCAAATACATTTAAACTCAGTTTTTCACAATTCCTGACATTTAATCCTAGTAAAAATTCCCTTTCTTAGGTCAGTTAGGATCACCACTTTATTTTAAGAATGTGAAATGTCAGAATAATAATAGAGAGAATTATTTATTTCAGCTTTTATTTCTTTCACCATATTCCCAGTGGGTCAGAAGTTTACATACACTCAATTAGTATTAGGTAGCATTGCTTTTAAATTGTTTAACTTGGATCAAACGTTTCAGGTAGCTTTCCACAAGCTTCCCACAATAAATTGGGTGAATTTTGGCCCATTCCTCCTGACAGAGCTGGTGTAAATGAATCAGGTTTGTAGCACACGCTTTTTCAGTTCTTCCCACACATTTTCTATGGGATTGAGGTCAGGGCTTTGTGATGGTCACTCCAATACCTTGACTTTGTTGTCCTTAAGCCATTTTGCAACAACTTTGGAAGTATGCTTGGGGTTATTGTCCATTTGGAAGACCCATTTGCGACCAAGCTTTAACTTCCTGACTAATGTCTTGAGATGTTGCTTCAATATGTCCACAATTCTCCTCCCTCATGATGCCATCTATTTTGTGAAGTGCACCAGTCCCTCCTGCAGCAAAGCACCCCAACAACATGATGCTGCCACCCCGTACTTCACGGTTGGGATGGTGTTCTTCGGCTTGCAAGCATCCCCCTTTGTCCTCCAAACATAACGATAGCCATTATGGCCAAACAGTTCTATTTTTGTTTCATCAGACCAGAAGACATTTCTCCAAAAAGTACAATCTTTGTCCCCATGTGCAGTTGCAAACCGTAGTCTGGCTTTTTTTATGACGGTTTTGGGGCAGCAGCTTCTTCCTTGCTGAGTGGCCTTTCAGGTTATGTCGATATAGGACTTGTTTTTACTGTGGATATAGATACTTTTGTACTGGTTTCCTCCAGCATCTTCTCAAGGTCCTTTGCTGTTGTTCTGGGATTGATTTGCACTTTCCGCACCAAAGTACGTTCATCTCTAGGAGACAGAACGCGTCTCCTTCCTGAGCGGTATGACGGCTGCGTGGTCCCATGGTGTTTATACTTGCGTACTATTGTTTGTACAGATGAACGTGGTACCTTCAGGCGTTTGGAAATTGCTCCCAAGCATGAACCAGACTTGTGGAGGTCTGGCTGATTTCTTTAGATTTTTCCATGATGTCAAGTAAAGAGGCACTGAGTTTGAAGGTAGGCCTTGAAATACATCCACAGGTAAACCTCAAATTGACTCAAATTATGTCAATTAGCCTATCAGAAGCTTCTAAAGCCATGACATTATTTTCTGGAATTTTCCAAGCTGTTTAAAGGCACAGTGTCACGTTCGTCACAACGATGAGACCAAGGTGCAGCGTGATAAGCATACATTCTTCTTTTAATTAACAAATAAACACTAAAGAAACTAACAAAGAAACAAACAAAAAAACGACTGTGACGCTATATCACACTAGTGCTGACAGGCAACTACACATAGACAATAACCCACAAAACCAAAATGGAAAATGGCAACTTAAATAGGATCCCCAATCAGAGACAACGATAAACAGCTGTCTCTGATTGGGAACCAACTCAGGCCACGATAGACCTACATATACCTAGACAAACCAAAACCCCATAGATATACATAAAAACCTAGACAAGACAAAAACACACATACCACCCTCGTCACACCCTGACCTAACCAAAATAATAAAGAAAACAAAGATAACTAAGGTCAGGGCATGACACACAGTCAACTTAGTGTATGTAAACTTCTGACCCACTGGAATTGTGATACAGTGAATTATAAGTGAAATAATCTTTGTGCAAACAATTGTTGGAAAAATGTCTTGTGTCATGCACAAAGTAGATGTCCTAACCGACTTTCCAAAACTATAGTTTGTTAACAAGAAATTTGTGGAGTGGTTGAAAAACTAGTTTTGATGACTCCAACCTAAGTGCATGTAAACTTCCGACTTCAACTGTATGTAAATAAGGCATTTTTGTTTTTAATACATTTGTAAAAAAAACACAAAGCCTGTTTCCGCTTTGTCATTATGAGGTACTGTATGTAGATTTCTGAGATTTGTATTTTATTTAATACATTTTTTAACAAGGCTGTAACGTAACAAAATGTGAAAAAAGTCAAGGGGTCTGAATACTATGTCTGTTTTGAGATCTGTTGTCAAGTCCATAAGAGGCTTGTCAACTCTGTCACTGATCGCTGACCCCCGTAAGATATATTATTTTGTCAATATTCTGAATAAATATTTCAAAAGCTGTTCTGAAACATGTGCTTCAACTATTTAATAATTTGCTGGGCTAGTTGACCTACGGGATGATGTTTGCTTTATAAACGTTGTTTTATGTTCTGAATCTAGAAAAACATGCCAAAATGCTAAAGAAGTTAGCCCTGAAGCATTATATAGTGCTATAAAACAAAACAAAAAGAAGTGTGGATTCATATTACAAATGTGAAAAATCTGATGTTAGAATGAAACAATCAAGTCCTCCAAACACTTGTTAAAAATAAATAGCCTTTATAGTGTCTGGCGGAGTCCAGTTTATTGCATTTTATGAAAGAAAACAAAAATTAAGTTGTTTGTTTACATGGCGTGATAGCTGATACTTTGGTCTATCAAAATGTACAGTACTTGTCAAAAGTTTGGACACACCTACTCATTCCAGCGTTTTTCTTTATCTTTACTATTTTCACACGGCAAGCGGTACCAGAGCACCAAGTCTAGGTCAAAAAAAGCTTCTTAACAGCTTCTACCCCCAAGTCATGAGACTCCTGAACAGCTAATGAAATGACTAACTGGACTATTTGCATTGTCCCCACCCCACCCACCAGTCTTATGATGCTGCAACTCTCTGTTTATTATCCATGAATAGTCACTTTACCGCTACCTACATGTACATATTACCTCAATTACCTCAAACTAACCGGTGCACCCTGCACATTGACCCTGTACCGGTAACTGCTGTATATAGCCTCGCTACTGTTATTTTAAGTTTTGCTCCTTAATTATTTGTTAATTTTCTATTTTTATTTTTCTTATTTTTTACTTCAGGTTATTTTAGTAAATACTTTTCTTAACTGCATTGTTGGTTAAGGACTTGTAAGTATTCGGCGCATGTGACAAATATAATTTGATTTGATTTTCTACATTGTAGAATAATAGTGAAGTCATCAAAACTATGAAATAACACATATATTTTATATTTGAGATGGCCACACTTTGCCTTGATGACAGCTTTGCACACTCTTGGCATTCTCTCAACCAGCTTCATGAGGTAGTCACCTGGAATGCATTTCAATTAACAGTGCCTTGTTAAAAGTTCATTTGTTGAATTTCTTTCCTTCTTAAACCTCTTAGGGATAGGCGGGACGCAAATGTCTCAACTGGCCAATTGCCAGGGAAAATGCAGAGCGCCAGTAAGACACTCAATTAAAGCTACACTCGTTGTGAATCCAGCCAAACATGTCAGATTTTTAAAATTATTTTCTGTGAAAGCATAAGAAGCTATTATCTGATAGCCTGCACCATCTGCAGCAGCAGTAAACAAATGAGTTAGCATATGTCAACCCTGCAGGCGTTACACAAAACACTGAAATAAAATATAAAACATGCATTACCTTTGACGAGCTTCTTTTGTTGGCACTCCAATGTCCCATAAACATCACAATTGGTCCATATATATCCGTAATTCCATCCATATATATCCAAAATGTCAATTTATAAAGCGCGTTTGATCCAGAAAAAAACTGCTTACAAAAAACGCAACGTCACTACAAAATATTTCAAAAGTTGCCTATGAACTTTGCCAAAATATTTCAAACTACTTTTGAAATTCAACTTCAGGTATTTTTAAACGTTAGTTAATAATCGATCAAATTGTAGACGGGGCAATCTGTATTCAATACAGGAAAGAAAACAAACCAGCGCTGCTTTTCACATCTTGCGCAACTCACAAAAGTGTCCCCAGTTCCTAGTTGGCCTACTTCTTCATTGCACAAAGGAATAACCTCAACCAAATTCCAAAGACTGGTGACATCCAGTGGAAGCGGTAGGAACTGAAAATAGGTTCCTATGAAATATCCCTTGGCAAAGACAACTCAGGGAACAGAGAGGGGGAAAAAATTAAATTATTCTGAACAGTTAGTCCTCTGGGTTTTGCCCTCTACATAAATTCTGTTATACTCACAGACATGATTCAAACAGTTTTAGAAACCTCAGAGTGTTTTCTATCCAAATCTATGAATAATATGCATATCTTATATTCTGGCATGAGTAGCAGGAAGTTGAAATTGGACACGCTATTTATCCAAAAGTGACAGTTCTGCCCCCGAGGTTAATGCATTTGAGCCAATCAGTTGTGTTGTGACAAGGTAGGGGTGGTATACAGAAAATAGCCCTATTTGGTAAAATACCAAGTTCGTATTATGACAAGAACAGCTCAAATAAGCAAAGAGAAACAACAGTCGATCATTACTTTAAGACATGAAGGTCAGTCAATCTGGAAAAGTTGTTTCTTCAAGTGCAGTCACAAAAACCATCAAGCGCTATGATGAAACTGGCTCTCATGCGGACCGCCACAGGAAAGAAAGACCCAGAGTTACCTCTGCTGCAGAGGATAAGTTCATTAGAGTTACCAGCCTCAGAATTTGCAGCCCATATAAATGCTTCACAGAGTTCAAGTAACGGACACATCTCAACATCAACAGAGGAGACAGGCCTTCATGGTCGAATTGCTGCAAAGAAACCACTACTAAAGGACACCAATAATAAGAAGAGACTTGTTGGGCCAAGAAACACGAGCAATGGACATTACATGTGTGTAAATCTGTCCTTTGGTCTGATTAGTCTTTGTCTTTGTGAGATGCAGAGTAGGTAAATGGATGATCTCCACATGTGTGGTTCCCACCGTGAAGCATGGAGGGGGAGGTGTGATGGTGTGTGGGTGCTTTTCTGGTGACACTGTCAGTGATGTATCTAGAATTCAAGGCACACTTAACCAGCATGGCAACCACAGCATTCTGCACTGATACACCATCCCATCTGGTTTGCGCTCAGTGGGACTATAATTTGTTTTTCAATAGGACAATAACCAAAACACACCTCCAGGCTGTGTAAGGGCTATTTGACCAAGAAGGAGAGTGATGGTGCTGCATCAGATGACCTGACCTCCACAATCACCTGACAATCAACTCAATTGAGATGGTTCGGGATGAGTTGGACTGCAGAGTGAAGGAAAGCAGCCTGCATATGTGGGAACTCCTTCAAGGCTGACCTTCAAGGCTGACCTTCATGAGGAAAAGCATTCTTCATGAAGCTGTTTGAGAGCATGCCAAGAGTGTGCAAAGCTGTCAAGGCAAAGGGTGGCTACTTTGAAGAATCTCAAATATAACATATATTTTGATTTGTTTAACACTTTTTTGGTTACTACATGATTCCATATTTATTATTTCATAATTTAGATGTCTTCCCTGTTATTTTACAAGTTTGAAAATAGAAAAAATAATGAAAAACCCTCGAATGAGTAGCTGTGTCCAAACTTTTGACTGGTACTGTATATTTCAAATGTTGTTAATATTAAGACAAATATTTGTGAAAGAAAAGTTGAGATCGTACTGTCTTTCAAGAATCTCTGACCTACAGACAATAATTATATGTTGAAACAAGACAGAACTCACTTTTTTATTTAATTGAGTAATTTTCTCATCAGAAAAACAAGACTAGATGCTGTGTACATAAACGTTCAAATAGACAGTACGTGGATAGACAGTACGTCAAAAAGATATCAAATTAAGAGCACAGATACTGGTTCTAGGGGCGCAAAACAAAAGGTGTACTGCCAGAGCCACAAACGTCTCCAGCTCAGATTGTCCTGGTGTTTACAAAGATGATCTTGATCATTCCCCACAAGACAGACAGCCAAGACTTAATACCATGTTGATGTACAGTATGACGTATGCACACTCTGGCCAAGTTAATCAAATTTCAATATTCCTGGAACGGGGCTCCGATCTGACCCGGGGTATTTTCTATGGCCTAAGGCCCTACCCCTCTCCTAAGACTCCTAAATACCCATATCCAATGACTTGGGAAGAGAGACTACCAGTGGGAAACATCGTGTAGGAAGCAGTCACGTTGACAAAGAGCCTGTGAGTGCTCGAGAGAATATCCATCAGCCTACAAAACATTTGGGTGGGGGTGGGGGGGGCTCCAGTACTCTTCCATATGAAGCCCCCGCTGCACCCTAACTTGAGATATGTGTGCAGTATTTGAACTTTTGTATATACATCTTCCATTGAACATAGTTTTACGAGGTTTGGCCTTGAGGCTAAGTACTTTAGGTCTCAGTGTTGAGTGTTTTCACACTAGGACTTCAACCTGGCTTAAAATCTGTTTTCCAGTCATGGCATATCCAAACTTATGCTAATGGACATTATATTCATTGGTTTGGGTTGAGGTAAGAGGTGTGGAAGGAGAGGAAAGGACAGTTTCAAGTATTTACTGTGTTCCATAAACACTTAGGAAACTCCAGCTCAAGACTACGTATGGCTACGACCACACCACAATTAACCACAGGGAAGGAGCAGGTCAGAGAGAAATATATGCCAAGATAAAACATTTGATGTATACATTGCAAACTCAAATCAAATTTCAAGAACTTAAGGACAAGAAATCTAAGGATAGTTCACCCAAATTACAAAATGACAAGTTTGTTTCCTTACCCTGTTAGCGTTCTATGGACAAAGTAAACCAAAAAATTGACAGTGCTACAGCTATATAGGTCTACTAATACTGGACTTAAAAAAAATAACAGATCTGATTTGTCAGGGGTTGCTGCACCACCCATCAGCATCCCTACTTCCCGCTGCTATGGATCCAAACCTCTCTTCCAATAACAGCAAATGTTCTCCCCTCCCCACTCAAACCACGCCTCGCTAAATTCTTGCTTGAGAAATTGCTCTTTGCTAAGAAGCTATTTGTTTCGTTTTTTTTACCATATTAAATTTAAACATTTACAGTAAGGTACTTAATTTTTACCCAGAAATGATTTAATATTGAGAAAAAAATGGCTGCATTGACCTTTAAGGGTGTGCAAGGCTCTGTAATGTTAAGGATACATGTTGCCCCATGTATCATTTCTGCTTACAAATGACTGATTAATAATTTGACCCCTGACCCTAAACCCTTTCATCATAAAGCATTCAAAATGGTGAGAAAGTTCATTAGAGTAGTCATACTCTGTGTTGTGCCACCTTAGTGAATGTCCCACAAAAGTGACATAGTTACAGCCCTCAAATTTGACACCTTCTCATTAAGTGTCCAGTCGAGTCCAGCAACGTTATCCTCAGATCAGTCTAGAGGCCCCTCCACCATTTAAAGAGTCAGCAAGAAATGTCACATGCTCTCTGCCGGTTATTAGCCAGGGGTCATGCGGTCATCTGATGTACTTACATCCCTCTGCGCTATTTACACACAACCTGCCACCTCCGAAACCGCTACGCCATCTTGACCCGTCATGGAATGCCAGTCGCCTGCCCTAGAGCATGTTTACCTCTGCCTAGGCCCTACAGAACCAGCGTATTCGTTAAGATCATGGACATGATGTGATTGTTCAACGTATCATCATAGCCACGGGAAGTAAGGGTGCTGAGGGTGTTGCAGCACCACCTGAAAAATCGTAATGAAAAAATTATATTAAGAAGAAATAAAAAAATGATCACAAATGTAGTGCACTGGGCCTGTACTTGTATTAGCGGAACAATATAGAGAGTCTGTAGTGCTGGAAAAACATTTTTTCTGTAATAAAGAACAGTATTTTGCAGGATTCAATAGTTGGAATTGTAAGAGTTGTTGTCTTGTCATTTTCTCTGGGATTGTCATTCTAATTGAATCAGAAATAACAAAACCCTGTCCTCAAACATTTACATCAAAAGGTGCAAAGATAGTTGAAGTTGGAAGTTTACATGCACCTTAGCCACATACTTTTAAACTCAGTTTTTCACAATTCCTGACATTTAATCCTTGTAAAAATTCCCTGTCTTAGGTCAGTTAGGATCACCACTTTATTTTAAGAATGTGAAATGTCAGAATAATAGTAGAGAGAATGATTTATTTCAGCTTTTATTACTTTCATCACATTTCCAGTGGGTCAGAAGTTTACATACACTCAATTAGAATTTGGTAGCAGTATTTGGTAGCATTGCCTTTATATTGTTTAACCTGGGTCAAACATTTTGGGTAGTCTTCCACAAGCTTCCCACAATAAGTTGGGTGAACTTTCGCCCATTCTTCCTGACAGAGCTGGTGAAACTGAGTCAGGTTTGTAGGCCTCCTTGCTCGCACACGCTTTTTCAGTTCTGACCACAAATATTCTATAGGATTGAGGTCAGGGCTTTGTGATGGCCACTCCAATGCCTTGACTTTGTTGTCCTTAAGCCATTTTGCAACAACTTTGGAAGTATGCTTGGGGTCATTGTCCATTTGGAAGACCCATTTGCGATCAAGCTTTAACTTCCTGACTGATGTCTTGAGATGTCTTCAATATATCCACATAATTTTCCATCCTTATGATGCCATCTATTTTTTGAAGTGCACCAGTCCCCCCTGCAGCAAAGCACCCCCACAAAATGATGCTGTCACCCCCTTGTTTCACGGTTGGGATGGTGTTCTTCGGCTTGCAAGCATTCTCCTTTTTCCTCCAAACATAACGATGGCCATTATGGCCAAACAGTTCTATTTTTGTTTCATCACACCAGAGGACATTTCTCCAAAAAGTACAATCTTTGTCCCCATGTGCAGTTGCAAACCGTAGTCTGGCTTTTTATGGCGGTTTTGGAGCAGTGGCTTCCTCCCTGCTGTGGCCTTTCAGGTTATGTCGATATAGGACTTGTTTTACTGTGGATATAGATACTTTTGTACCTGTTTCACCCAGTATCATTACAAGGTCCTTTGCTGTTGTTCTGGGATTGATTTGCACTTTTCGCACCAAAGTACGTTCATTTCTGAGCGGTATGGCGGCTGCGTGGTCCCATGATGTTTATACTTGCGTACTATTGTTTGTATAGATGAATGTGGTACCTTCAGGCGTTTGGAAATTGCTCCCAAGGATGAACCAGACAAGTGGAATTTAAAAAAAATAGTTCTGAGATCTTGGCTGAATTCTTTTGATTTTTCCATGATGTCAACCAAAGAGGCACTGAGTTTGAAGGTAGGCCTTGAAATACATCCACAGGTACACCTCCAATTGACTCAAATTATGTCAATTAGCCTATCAGAAGCTTCTAAAGCCATGACATAATTTTCAGGAATTTTCCAAGCTGTTTAAAGGCTCAGTCAACTTAGTGTATGTACACTTCTGACCCACTGGAATTGTGATACAGTGAAATAATCTGTGTGTAACCAATTGTTGGAAAAATTACTTTGTGTCATGCACAAAGTAGATGTCCTAACTGACTTGCCAAAACTATAGTTTGTTAACAATTTGTGGATCGGTTGAAAAACTAGTTTTGATGACTCCAACCTAAGTGTATGTAAACTTCCGACTTCAACTGTATGGGCAAAGACACAAAACATCCACATCAAAGTGCTGAAGTGCGTAACGCGTAAAAATCGTCTATCCTTGGTTGCAACACTCACTACCGAGTTTCAAACTGCCTCTGGTAGCAATGTCAGCACAAGAACTGTTCATCGGGTGCTTCATGAAATGGGTTTCCATGGCCTAGCTGCCGCACACAAGCCTAGGATCACCATGCGCAATGCCAAGTGTCGGCTGGAGTGGTGTAAAGCCTGCCGCCATTGGACTGGAGCAGTGGACTCGTTCTCTAGAGTGATGAATCTTGCTTCACCATCTGGCAGTCAGACAAATCTGGGTTTGGCGGATGACAGGAGAACCCTACCTGTCCGAATGCATAGTGCCAATTGTAAAGTTTGGTGGAGGAGCAATGGTCTGGGGCTGTTTTTCATTGTTCAGGCTAGGCCCCTTAGTTCCAGTGAAGGTGAATCTTAACTCTACACCATACAATGGCATTCTAGATAATTCTGTGCTTCCAATTTTGTGGCAACAGTTTGGGGAAGGCCCTTTACTTTTCTAGCATGACAATGCCCCCGTGCACAAAGCGAGGTCCATACATACATGGTTTGTTGAGATCGGTGTGCTAGAACTTGAGTGGCCTGCACAGAGCCCTGACCTCAATCCCACCGAACACCTTTGGGATGAATTGGAACGCCAACTGTGAGCCAGGCCTAATCTCCCAACATCAGTGCCTGACCTCACTAATGCTTATGACTGAATGGAAGCAAGTCCCCGCAGCGATGTTCCAACATCTAGTGGAAAGCCTTCCCAGAAGAGTGGAGGCTGTTATTATACATACGCTGGTCATCTGGGTTTGTACCTGTAGACTTTCCATCACCATAAAGAAAAACTATGCACAATACAGTAATTGAATACATTGAGACATCAAGTGGTTTATGTGATGTGGCTCAGTTGGTAGAGCTAGGGTTGTGGGTTCGATTCCCACGGAGGTCCAGTATGAAAATGTATGCACTCACTACTGTAAGTTGCTCTGGATAAGAGTCTACTAAAATGGAAAGGCATGAATAGACCATTTCAGTTTGAGAAATTAGTTGGATTTGCAAAGTATTTCAAGAAACTGCAAAACACATGTATTTTCAGATGGACTTTGGTACAGATCACTCACTACAAATGGTAAACAAAACGTGTAAATTCAACCCCAATATGTGAAATTTTAAGAATTTGGAAAAGGAAATTAGGCAAATCTAGAAAATGTTTAAAGCTGCTTCTGTACTTCTAGTGAAAACTAACATCTAATGCTGCGATGTTGCAAATGTCAGACAGCCAAGGTTATACAAATCTCCGCTGTTGAAAACAAATGTTAGTCTAGATGCCTTTTATAGTGAACAAGTTTGAAGTGCCCGGCTGGGCTGATGAGTGGATTGTTCAGTCAGATGGAACAGAGCAAAGCTCTGTATATACTGTACTCGATACCATCTACTGTATCTTGCCTATGCTGCTCTGTACCATCACTCATCCATATATCTTTATGTACATATTCTTTATCCCCTTACACTGTGTATAAGACAGTAGTTTTGGAATTGTTAGATTATTTGGTTATTACTGCATTGTCGGAACTAGAAGCACAAGCATTTCGCAACACTCGCATTAACATCTGCTAACCATGTGTATGTGACAAATAAAATTGATTTGATCAGAGCAGAGACCTTTCAACGTCATACGGTAAATTTAGCCAGTGGTATCTTGTGGAATAGACACCGGCTGAAATGCAGTTAACCAGCATTAGACCCACCTGAGGCAGTCAAGGGCCACTAGTATTTCTAGGCAGAGTACTTCAGTAATGCACCATGCTGAAAAATCTGTTTTATGCCAGCCCCCCAGCACAAAGAGAATCCCACTGGTCATGTTCATATTGCAGCTATGTTTTGAGAAGCCTGGATTGTGCAACTTTTCATGTCAGTCTCATTCATAGCACCAGAAGAGACACCACAGCTGGCTAGGTGATCGATTAGCCAAAAGCGCTTGTACAAAACTAGTGGCAAGTCAACTTCTTACCATTAAAACATTTGCAATCTAGTCAAATTCCAATTTTTCTAAATTAGTCACCAACTTGAGTTGCGTGTAATGCAGTTGAACCCAGATTGGAAAACATTTGAATTAATATTTAAACACTTGACAAGTCAGTTTAAAATGTTTTATTGTCAAAAATACAAGATTCCCACTTCCTTCAAAAGGAATTTTAAAATCCTCAGTTGCTTAAACAGCAATGCAACAGTGAATTGAGAACAGCATTGTAACGACAGAAAATATGGTATTAAAAAGGAAAGCTCTACAGAAATCCCGTGGAGCTTGGATCTAAACAAGTGCAAAAAAAAGGAACTGATTAACATTTTCTAAATGGCAGTTTAAGGCATCGAGGTTGGAGAGCCTGCGCCATTGATGAGCAGCATGTTCACAAGGACAAACATTCAATGACTCGCTAACAAACACATACCCGCAAATCAGCATTGAACACTTACATTATGGCCCCTGACCACATTCCAGGTCCTGTTCCTCTAGGAGTGTTCACTTTGCTGAACATAGTGGACAAATCTGGAAACAAACTCCAGACTGATGCAACTTCAAAGTGGCTAGTGACTGAACAAACACACTTACTAAAATGTGGAAAACCAGGACATCAAAACATTAAAACATGAATTGCCAAATCTTTATAATTTTGAATTATGAGTAGGACAATTATTGATTACCAAAGACTCTCTAAAGGGCAGCAGGTAGCCTAGCGGTTAGAGCGTACAGCCAGCACTGAAAGGTCACTGGTTTGAATACCAGAGCAGACAAGGTGAAAAATAAAAGCTGTCAATGTGCCCTTGAGCAAGGCACTTAACCCCGTAAAACACCCATCTGGTGTATGTGACAATATAAATATATTCAGAATGTTACATTTAACTTCAGCTGATTGGAAAAGCTTGTTCAAATATTGTGAAGTCAATGACAGTTATGCTAATCTTGTTCAGGCATTAGACCATAATCCATTACAGTAACCAAGCCTGTCCATTTAGAATAATAAGCTGTACCATTCTGGACATTGGAACAGACAGGCTGGTTGACCGGCCTTTGGACACCTCCGATAACCTTCGTATACCAGCACGCCATCACTTGACAAACTAATCATATAAAACAAACAAAAGACCCTCCAGGAGTGATTTTTCATTCACACTCAAGTGTAGAAGTGCATTGTACCCTTACACACCCCCCCCCCCCCCCAAGAGTCCCACCTTCCGCCATTGCCTCAGTACTCTTCTACCACGGTACCAGCCGAGGAGGAGTAGAGCTTCTTTTTGATGAGCCGGAAGCCCGGACTGAGTTTCAGCACATGCCTGAAGCCTGGAGTGAAACAGGCACCAATGTGCAGGAAGTCTCTGAGGCTGGGCCAAGCACTGCCATCCTGTTTGAACACCAGTGTCAGTTCAAAGGTGGGCACCACATCTGCGTTATACACAATGCGCTCCAGCTGCTTGCAGCACTTCTCCTGTTCCAGGTGCACGTAGAGCACACAGCCGCGCATGCCACATGGCTCGCCCGATGACAGGCGCAGGACATCACGCGCTATCCTCCGAGTGAGCTTCTCCGGGACCAGCACCTTTGAGCAGTGCAGCGTGGTCTTTTTGGCCCGCGACAGGCAGGTCTCGAACATCTTGGCCAGCTGCTGACATGTCCTGTCCTCAGACACCTCCACATTCAGGTGGGGTTCAGCCAGACAGTGGTCCCAGAAATCCAGCTCTAATTGAAGACAAAAAGACAATAGTTGAGGCAAGGCAAGAGCACATTATGGAACAAACACTGAACAACATTTGATGTGTCTCCATAAAGTACAACTTTCATTAACAAATAAACTGAGTCCTGTAGGCTAGCACAGAGCTGATGAGAAAAGATGACTTCATCTTTTGTTGACTTCACCATCCACTCCCCTCCCACCCTCCTGCGCCATTCTTCCCTGCAGCTATGCACCAATATTGAAGTAAACAAGCGCTGGAGACTATAGAAATAACCAGTTGCAAAATAGGCCTACACATGAAAGTATACATTGTAGAATAATAATACTACTTCCAAGCTTACCATTGTCGATACAAGCCTGTTCGTATCTACGGTCAACCAATTCTGATATGCATTCAGCGTTTTTACTGTTCAGTGTGCTTGTAGCAACAACCATAGTGACACACCGTTTGTTCCTTTTTAAAGTGCTGTAAAAAAAAAAAAAAAAAAAAAAAGGGAATATGTTCAATAATAATTTAGCAACAATTTGCAAGCCAACTTGGCATAGACAGTCTACATAACTTAAAAGCTTTGTTTTGATGACAAGTTGACGAAAGTTAGATGGAATCAAATTGTTAACTTGCATCTAGATAACGTTACAACCAAGTTAACGTAACCTAGCTAATGTTTCGAAAACTTTGTATAATAACATTTGATTAGTCCTCATGGTGTAGCAGAACATTTGCTTGCAGAGTATTACATGATTATCACATAAAAGAGATGTCTTACCTTGATGTTTGCCCAAAATAAATAACTTAGTTTTTTTAAATAAATGTTCTCTTATATAAATACTTCCCCCACATAGGGTCAACAATAATATTTTCTCCACCACAACCACACTGACATCAACAATGTCTACAGCTCGAGAAAAGGGTCGGGGAATATTTATACCGTTCTCCTGACAGCTGACGCAGCTTTGACCAATCGGAATCATTTTATCATTCTGGTACTGGCTGAAGTTTACCAAGCAACACACCTCGCGCTTGTCAGGGCGCTCAGATAGCGTCTGCCCAGAGGCACATGATTGGCCACGGAAAAAATTGCGTCAACCAATAATCAAGAAACATTACTTTGTTGCTAACTGCATTTTGCAATTACTCGCTCACCTGCGATAATTCATCAGGGAAAAAGGGTTAGTAGTCAAATTATTACCATAAGGACCATATTCAACAGGTAGTCTCTTAAACTCATGTATTTTTTTGTACTTCAATGTTCAGAATTTAATGAGATGTGTGCCAATCAATGGTTGCTACCTTAACTTTTGTGTCTATCTATAACATGATATTATTAGTGGCTGAGAAATGTATGAACGGATGGATTGCACATTCATTTTGCACTCTGGGTACATTTTAGAGGTGGAGTAATGGATCTAAAATGGTTTGACGCTCTCCTAAATTTAATTAAGAAAACTGAGCATAAAATTTGACGAGACAGTTGCTTCCAGACACCTCTGGAAATGGGATCTGGGGAGCCTCACTGAGCAGCTTCCCAAAGTCATGGATTGAAATTGGTGGAAAGTATAATAGAACACATGACGACTCACACAAAATTATTCCGCTGCTCTGTCATTCACTACATACTTTAGTCTGAGACAGCCATCATTGAAGTCGTTTGTGTTGATGAGTACAACAAGGGGTATTTTACAAACAAAGTCATCAGTGATTGGATCATCTCTAACCAATCAGAGTATCAAAGCCAATGATGAATTTTCAAACTGCCGCTTTAGCCACGTGTGTTCTGGCTTTAGCCCAACCCATCGGGTTCGGGATCAATCAGATAGCCCCGAATGTGTTAACATTTGTCGATCAGGGAGGTACTCAGATCCAGACTCATTGCGTAGAAGAAACTAACGTCTGTGGGCGTGGTGTAGCGTTTGGCTGGAGCAAGGAATCTGTGTAGCCAGGCAAATCAAGATAAGTGCAGTATGGTATGTTTTCTTTGGTCTCCTGTGCAACAGAAGACTGTTAGTCCACTGAGCTAGCCTAGCGTTGACTTGGGGAATTTACACATGTTTTCATTAACTCATCACATGAGCATTACTCACCAAACCACCTAAATTACACTTCACCCCCGTTTGCCATCCTCTTTCTCAGAGACCCATGCCGGTCACGGAACCAATGTGACAGACTGGGCTTGAACCCAGGAGTCCTGTGTCAGAACGATTGGGAACTATTTCAAGCTGGGATGATTCTTACATGACATTCTGCACGGCACAAGACTCTGAGCTAAATCCTCAGCTCAGGAAGCAATCACTAGTCTTCAGTTCTCAGGCAAAGTTACTCATCACAAACTTATGCAGTATGGAGAGACACGGGCAGGTTTGTGTGCATTGTTCAATAAGATGTTTGAAGAGTGATGTTTAACTGTAGCTGCAGCGCAACAGCCACACTCTGGGAATCCATTATCAATCCCTCTCAACAGCCATTTGATTTCCCCCATGCAATCTGACTCTCCAGGCCTGGCCCTCCCTCTTTACAGCTGAGGGTAATGGAATCCAATGCACCAGGGAGCTCTGGCTGTCACATGGATAGAACAAGATACCCCTAAAAAAACACAGTCACATGCATTGCCAGTGCAACTGGAGACTAGAAGAACAGTTAACATTGCTAATGTTTTAAATTTAATAAGGGCATTACACAACAGCCAGACTAATATTCGCTGATAAGGATGCCACTATCACATGCTAATCGCAACTAGGAAACTTGGAAATGTCCGACTTGCTAACTGGTTGTAGTTATACACGTACCGTGTTCATGACTCACAAACAGGGTTGCCAGGTCCCTCTTGCAGAATTCCCAAAAATCCCCTTCAAGGCCATTTCCCCCCACATCTGTATAAAGTCAAGTTCCGCCCTCTTTAGTTACCAATGCGAGGTCAGACAGTTTTCCCCCAGTGAATAATAACAAAGCAAAAACAGGTTTTTAGAAATATTTGCAAATGTATAAAAAAAAAAGAAACATCACATTTACGTATGTATTCAGACCTTTTACTCATTACGTTGTTGAAGCACCTTTGGCAGCGATTCGAGTCTACTAGGGTATGACGCTATAAGCTTGGCACACCTGTATTTGGGAAGTTTCTCACATTCTTCTCTGCAGATCCTCTCAAGCTCTGTCAGGTTAGATGGGGAGCTACTCCTGCAGTATCTTGGCTTTGTGCTTAGGGTCGTTGTCATGTTGGAAGGTGAACCTTCACCTCAGTCTGAGGTCCTGAGTGCTCTGGAGCAGGTATTCATCAAGGATCTCTGTATTTTGCTCCGTTCATCTTTGCCTCGTTCCTGACCAGTCTCCAGTCCCTGCCGCTGAAAAACATCCCCACAGCATGATGCTGCCACCACCATGCTTCACTGTAGGGATGGTGCCAGTTTTCCTCCAGATGTGATGCTTGGCATTTCAATCCTTGTTTCATCAGACCAGAGAATCTTGTTTCTCATGGTCTGAAAGTCTTTAGGTACCTTTTGGCAAACTCCAAGCGGGCTGTCATGTGCCTTTTACAGAGGAGTGGCTTTCGTCTGGCCACTCTACCATAAAGGCCTGATTGGAAGGGCCTTGGTCCCCTACCTGACCAAGGCCCTTCTCCCCCAATTGCTCAGTTTGGCCGGGCTGCCAGCTCTACGAAGAGTTTTGGTGGTTCCAAGCTTCTTCCATTTAAATATGATGGAGGTCACCGTGTTCTTGGGGACCTTCAATGCTGTAGAAATGTTTTGGTACCTTTCCCCAGATCTGTGCCTCGATACAATCCTGTCTTGGAGCTCTACCGACAATTCCTTCAACCTCATGGCTTGGTTTTTGCTCTGACATGCAAGGGTCAACTGTGGCACCTTGTAAAGAAAGGTGTGTGCTTTCCAAATCATGTCCAATCAATTTAATTCATTACAGGTGGACTCCAATCAAGTTGTACACACATCTCAAGGATGATCAAACAGGATGCACCTGAGCTCAATTTCAAAGGGTCTGAATACTTATCTAAAAAATAACTTATTTACATATTTTTTTTTAAATGTGCAAACATTTCTAAAAACCTGTTTTCCCTTTGTCATTGTGGGATATTATGTGTAGATTGATGAGGACAAAAATGTATTTAATCCATTTTAGAATAAGGCTGTAATGTAACAAAATGTGGGAAAAGTCAAGGGGTCTGAATACTTTCCTAATGCAGTGTATCTCCCTGTATCTCTCTGCAGGCCTACAGTACACAGGCACACCCTCTCCATCTATCTCCTACAGCCCTCTTGCGCCATTTGGCGATCTTTACAACTGGCCACCTCCTTCTCTCTTCTCCTCCATCTCAGCCTTCACCCTGGTCACTTCCTTCTCTGAAATGAGCAGTTATTGAGAGGCATCGTGGTTATACCAAAACAACAATGTTTAACTCTGCCCCCTGCCGGTTCAGTGTTCAATTTCAATTGAATCATGAGCAGATTGGGTTTGGGTGTACTCTGCACTGCACTTCCTCATTCAAGCAAATTACTTGCAATGTCTTAAATTCCAAACCACATTTTGTGTGAGAGCTAACATTGTGTGATAGCATTTTTCGCTAACCCCAACTTATAAATTGGAGAATCCGGCTTTAGAGGCCTGGTTGAATAAAATATATTAAGAAAATATAACTTTTTAATAGACAGAACTGTATTTGGCACTATGGTCTGTCAAAGACTTTGAAATGGCTGTAATAAGGGCAATAGTCTTCAGTCCCTCAGTTTGCCTGTGTGACCTTCAGTTTTAGTGAGCAAGGCGAGCGCTGCCAAACTCTGCCTGTGAAATATTTCCATTTGTCGAATAAGCTTCCCTGAATGAGGCAAAAGTATCCCTGGTTGAGCTTCACATTACTAATCCAGTGCAATGGAGGCGGATCCTCTTGTTATCTCCCTGCCCAAGGGGTCTGGTATGCTGGCACCCATTTCTTCTCAGCGATTCATGACTCCTATTGCATCCCCTGACCTTCTTGTAGAATCTAACAGGAGGCCCAGCATGCCTCTTCTGTTGGGTTGCATTTCTCTTCTATGGTATAATGGCTTTTGCAACAATCAAATCAAATCACATTTTATTTGTCACATACACATGGTTAGCAGATGTTAATGCGAGTGTAGCGAAATGCTTGTGCTTCTAGTTCCGACAATGCATTAATAACCAACGAGTAATCTAACCTAACAACTCCACAACTCCTACCTTATACACACAAGTGTAAAGGGATAAAGAATATGTACATAAAGATATATGAATGAGTGATGGTACAGAACGGCATAGGCAAGATGCAGTAGATGGTATCGAGTACAGTATATACAGTGGGGCAAAAAAGTATTTCGTCAGCCACCAATTGTGCAAGTTCTCCCACTTAAAAAGATGAGAGAGGCCTGTAATTTTCATCATAGGTACACTTCAACTATGACAGACAAAATGAGAAAACAAAATCTAGAAATTCACATTGTAGGATTTTTTATTTATTTATTTGCAAATTATGGTGGAAAATAAGTATTTGGTCAATAACAAAAGTTTATCTCAATACTTTGTTATATACCCTTTGTTGGCAATGACAGAGGTCAAACGTTTTCTTTAAGTCTTCACAAGGTTTCCACACACTGTTGCTGGTATTTTGGCCCATTCCTCCATGCAGATCTCCTCTAGAGCAGTGATGTTTTGGGGCTGTTGCTGGGCAACACGGACTTTCAACTCCCTCCAAAGATTTTCTATGGGGTTGAGATCTGGAGACTGGCTAGGCCACTCCAGGACCTTGAAATGCTTCTTACGAAGCCACTCCTTCGTTGCCCGGGTGGTGTGTTTGGGATCATTGGTGTGTTTGGGATCATTGTCATGCTGAAAGATCCAGCCACATTTCATCTTCAATGTCCTTGCTGGTGGAAGGAGGTTTCACTCAAAATCTCACGATACATGGCCCCATTCATTCTTTCCTTTACACGGATCAGTCGTCCTGGTCCCTTTGCAGAAAAACAGCCCCAAAGCATGATGTTTCCACCCCCATGCTTCACAGTAGGTATGGTGTTCTTTGGATGCGACTCAGCATTCTTTGTCCTCCAAACACGACGAGTTGAGTTTTTACCAAAAAGTTCTATTTTGGTTTCATCTGACCATATGACATTCTCCCAATCTTCTTTTGGATCATCCAAATGTTCTCTAGCAAACTTCAGACGGGCCTGGACATGTACTGGCTTAAGCAGGGGGACACATCTGGCACTGCAGGATTTGAGTCCCTGGTGGCGTAGTGTGTTATTGATGGTAGGCTTTGTTACTTGGGGTCCCAGCTCTCTGCAGGTCATTTACTAGGTCCCCCCGTGTGGTTCTGGGATTTTTGCTCACCATTCTTGTGATCATTTTGACCCCACGGGGTGATATCTTGCGTGGAGCCCCAGATCGAGGGAGATTATCAGTGGTCTTGTATGTCTTCCATTTCCTAATAATTGCTCCCACAGTTGATTTCTTCAAACCAAGCTGCTTACCTATTGCAGATTCAGTCTTCCCAGCCTGGTGCAGGTCTACAATTTTGTTTCTGGTGTCCTTTGACAGCTCTTTGGTCTTGGCCATAGTGGAGTTTGGAGTGTGACTGTTTGAGGTTGTGGACAGGTGTATTTTATACTGATAACAAGTTCAAACAGGTGCCCTTAATACAGGTAACGAGTGGAGGACAGAGGAGCCTCTTAAAAAAGAAGTTACAGGTCTGTGAGAGCCAGAAATCTTGCTTGTTTGTAGGTGACCAAATACTTATTGTCCACCATAATTTGCAAATAAATTCATTAAAAATCCTACAATGTGATTTTCTTCATTTTTTTCTTCCTTTTGTCTGTCATCGTTGAAGTGTACCTATGATGAAAATTACAGGCCTCTCTCATCTTTTTAAGTGGGAGAACCTGCACAATTGGTAGCTGACTAAATACTTTTTTGCCCCACTGTAAGTATTCATACCCCTTTGCTATGCCACTCCATATTGAGCTGAAAGGTGCATCCAATTTTCTTTTATCATCCTTGAGATGTCACTACACCTTGATTGGAGTCCAACACTGGCCAATTCAATTGTTCAGAAATTATTTAGAAAGAAACACACCTGTCTATTTAAAGTCCCACAGTTGACAGTGCATGTCAGAACAGAAACCAAGACATGAGGTTGAAGGAATTGTCCTTAGAGCTCCCAGACAGGATTGTGTCAAGACATAGATCATAGATCAGCATTGACGATCCCCAAGAACACAGCGGCCTCCATCATTCTTAAATGGAAGACGTCCAAGGACTGTCTGTAAATCCCTGAGATAGAATTGTGATGAGGCATATATCTAGGGAAGGGTATAAAACAATTTCTTTTTTTCAATTTAAAGTTTTATTAAGTTTTCTTGTTTTTCATTCAACCAACAAAACACATTCCACATTCACAGATATGACAGGCTTTAAAAAAAATTAAAAAATAATAATACTTTTGAAAAAATAAAAATACAATTAAAATGAATGATAAAGTCAAATAAATAAATCACAAATAAATTTTTTTAATCTATATATTTTCCTTGGTACATATATATATATATATATATACGTACATACATACGCACATATACATACACACACACATACGCACACGTACTCAAAAACTAAATGAAAAAAAAAAAATAATAAAAAAATAAAATAAATAACATATAACACTTGCAGCAGCACTATCAAGGTTCTTATCAGCTATTTCAAGCATTCGCTGAGACGACGGGCCAATAATTCGTTTTTAGGTTTTACAGTACCTTACACAACATGTATCTGCGCATTTCCCTAGTCACCCCGTTCACTCTGTCCAGTTTGAAATATAGTTGAATAGTGGAGACCAGAGTCTATCAAACTTGGGCTGTCTCTTGTGGAGGTCATAAGTGATCTTTTCAAGAGGAAGAAAGTCAACAATCTGGTCAATCCACATTTTAAATGTAGGAGGGGTATTAGAGGCCCACAATAGACTAATACATTTCTTAGCAAAGTATGTAATAGTCATAAGCAAATTTTCTCTGTCAGGATCAATGACAAAGTCCTGCTGGGCATTAAGAAGATAGATACACGGGTTCATATCAAACTGTACCTCTAGTATTTTCTGTGCAGCAGTATGTACAGATTGCCAGAATCTGGCAATCTCCCTACAGCTCCAAAATACATGCATATAGGTTCCGCTTTCAGAGGTACATCTTTTACAGTTAGGAGACATATCTGTTTTCATTCTATGGAGTCTCAAAGGAGTATAGTAAAATTTGTACAAACATTTGTAATTAGATTCTTTCATTTTTACACTGGTAGAGGAGCAGTATACCCTGTCGCAAACTTCCGCCCATAACTCATCACTGATAGTCAGACCAAGGTCCTTTTCCCAGATTATTTTCAAAGGAGTAAAGGAGGAGCTTCCTTTCTCAGAAAGGAGTCTATAGATGTATGATATTTTGCCTTTAATGGATTGTGCTGTGACAAGAAGGGTTTCAACTTCATTCAACTGAGTTCTAAACCTCCTCTTGGAGGTAAATGAGGAAATCACATGTCTAATTTGAAGATATTTGAAAAAATGGGATCTTGGCACATCGAATTCACTGCAGAGCTCTTGAAAGGATTTCAGTGTAGTGGTTTTCTGATGAAATAGGTCTGAAAAGGTCCTGATTCCTAGAGTATGCCAAAGATTAAAGTTGGCATCCCTCAGGGCTTTTGGCAAGTCTGGGTTGCCTACTATAGGCGAGTGAGAACATATTTGGGAGGAAATGCCATAAAACAATTTCTATAGTGTTGACATATTCCAAGAGCACATCATTGGGAAATTGAAAAAAATATGGAATTACCCAGGCTATGCCTAGAGCTGGCCATCCAACCAATTTGAGCAACCGGGCAAGAAGGACCTTGGTCAGGGAGGTGACCAAGAAACCAATGACCACTCTGAGATAACTACAGAGTTCCTTGGCTGAGATGGGAGAACCTGCCAGAAGGACAACAGTCTCTACAGCACTTCACCAATCTGTGCTTTATGGGAGGGTGGCCAGATGGAAGCCACTCCTGAGAAAAGGGCATATGACAGCACGCCTGGAGTTTGCAAAAAGACACATGAAAGACTGTGAGAGCACAAGTCAAAAGATTATGTGGTCTGATGAAACAAAAATTGTACTCTTTGTCCTGAATGCAAAGTGCTATGTTTGGAGAAAACCAGGCATAGCTCATTACCCATTCAACACATTCCTACCGTGCTTTTCAGTGGCAGGGACTGGGAGACTGGTAAGGACAGAGGGAACAATGAATGGACCCATATACAGGAAAATCCTTGATGAGAACCTGCTTCAGAGTGCAAACAACCATAGACTGGGGGCGAAGATTTTACTTTCCAACAGGACAATGACCCCAAACATGCAGCCAAAGCAATAGAGGTGACCCAGTGCCATGTTGAGATGGTTGAGGGTTGACAAGAGATTAACTACTTCTCTTCTAGTTTTTATGATAAATATTACTGTGACAAATTCCAGATTGTTTGCATAATCGAATAACATTCAGCTCAGACACCTGTACATTCCCCACAAGACATGCCACCAGGGGTCTCTTCACAGTCCCCAAGTCCAAAACAAAAATTCACGGCAACACACAGTTTTATACAGAGCCATGATTCTAATGGCACTCCCATGTCCAATTACTCAAGCAAACAATGAAATGACCTTTAAAAAAAATGGATTAAACAACTCATGGAACCGCGGGGACTGTGACACACACACACACATACTTTTTCAGTTGTATTGTTTGTATTCCTTTTTTAGTTGTATTGCATATCGTTGTATTTAAAATGTGTTTTGTCACTTTTCATGTTTTGTGGACCCCAGGAAGAGGGGTCTCTTCTTACCTCTTCTGCAAAACCTAATTAACAAATGGCAATGAGTAGCTAAGCTCCATGGGTAGGGAGTTATAGTAGTCTATGAGGTGTCCTCTGGGGTCATTCCCTGGCTCATATCTTTGAATGTTTTAATACATATTAACGTTGTATCATGCTCTTTTTTGTTGAGGAGTCAGTGTGATTGTTGGTCTGGCTGGTGTATCATAGTGTTCCTAGTCAGCATTCTCGGAGAGAACTGGAGTACATCCAAATAGTCTCATATGTTCCACCTGCCCAATAAGAGAGTATTCCTTGGAGTCTGTCCACCCTTTCTATCAGGGCCTGCACTGAGAGGTTGAGTGTCTGGATGGACAACAACTCTATGCTTACCTTTGAAGACCTACATATCGCAGACGCTCCTTCCTCATCATCACCAGTTGCACTAGCAGCACTCTTCAGCTTTTCACCACCCTCATCACCGCTTCCTCCTTGTTCGCCCCCCAGTGAGGGTAATGTCTCGTAAAGGGACAATACCCTCTTTGGTGTGCTATTCTTCGGCTGTGCAGTTCTGAAAGGTTACCAGGCTACATTAGCCATGTTGTTTATTTTGATAAATTAGACATTTTACAGGTGTCGAATCAAGTAGGCTCTAGATGCTGCGCATCTCAGAAGATTACTAAGCCTGTGTTATAATATAGCCTATTCAAATGGTTTCTCAGACAAATCATTGTGAGATCTGATAATCTGTGCAGTTTGACGACAAAGAAAGACAACCTGGTTGGAACTAAACCCTCCAGGAGTGATGGGAGCAGCTGGGCCTGGACTTTGCTGTCCATTAAAAACGTGTCTACTATTTGGGAATACGATATGCTTATAAGGTCTGCTTATTTGCATACCGTTAAGAACCAATGGTGCATTATATAACTCAACACATTCAAATCAATCAGATATGCTGTGTAGCCAGGTGTAGTCAACATCCAAAATCAACATGAACTTCATTCATTGTATAATGGCGCCAATGTTTTGTTAGCATGTACGGGTGCAAAACAACAAATATTCAACCAGTGCCGATCAGTAAAACAGCGCTGTTCTGTATTCGAGAAATTCAAATCATCTTTGACCAGAGGGAAATCTTATGGATTTGCTCCATTACAAAAATAAACGCATTTAGTTTATTTGCTTTAACCCCAAATGTTGTAAAACATACATCTGTGATTTAAACAAACCCAACCCTCCTTGGGAAACATACATCTGTGATTTAAACAAACCCAACCCTCCTTGGGAAACATACATCTGTGATTTAAACAAACCCAACCCTCCTTGGGAAACATACATCTGTGATTTAAACAAACCCAACCCTCCTTGGGAAACATACATCTGTGATTTAAACAAACCCAACCCTCCTTGGGAAACATACATCTGTGATTTAAACAAACCCAACCCTCCCTGGGAAACATACATCTGTGATTTAAACAAACCCAACCCTCCCTGGGAAACATACATCTGTGATTTAAACAAACCCAACCCTCCTTGGGAAACATACATCTGTGATTTAAACAAACCCAACCCTCCTTGGGAAACATACATCTGTGATTTAAACAAACCCAACCCTCCTTGGGAAACATACATCTGTGATTTAAACAAACCCAACCCTCCTTGGGAAACATACATCTGTGATTTAAACAAACCCAACCCTCCTTGGGAAACATACATCTGTGATTTAAACAAACCCAACCCTCCTTGGGAAACATACATCTGTGATTTAAACAAACCCAACCCTCCTTGGGAAACATACATCTGTGATTTAAACAAACCCAACCCTCCTTGGGAAACATCCATCTGTGATTTAAACAAACCCAACCCTCCTTGGGAAACATACATCTGTGATTTAAACAAACCCAACCCTCCTTGTAAAACATACACCTGTGATTTAAACAAACCCAACCCTCCTTGGGAAACATACATCTGTGATTTAAACAAACCCAACCCTCCTTGGGAAACATACATCTGTGATTTAAACAAACCCAACCCTCCTTGGGAAACATACATCTGTGATTTAAACAAACCCAACCCTCCTTGGGAAACATACATCTGTGATTTAAACAAACCCAACCCTCCTTGGGAAACATACATCTGTGATTTAAACAAACCCAACCCTCCTTGGGAAACATACATCTGTGATTTAAACAAACCCAACCCTCCTTGGGAAACATACATCTGTGATTTAAACAAACCCAACCCTCCTTGGGAAACATACATCTGTGATTTAAACAAACCCAACCCTCCTTGGGAAACATACATCTGTGATTTAAACAAACCCCACCCTCCTTGTAAAACATACATCTGTGATTTAAACAAACCCAACCCTCCTTGGGAAACATACATCTGTGATTTAAACAAACCCAACCCTCCTTGGGAAACATACATCTGTGATTTAAACAAACCCAACCCTCCTTGGGAAACATCCATCTGTGATTTAAACAAACCCAACCCTCCTTGGGAAACATACATCTGTGATTCAAACAAACCCAACCCTCCTTGGGAAACATACATCTGTGATTTAAACAAACCCAACCCTCCTTGTAAAACATACATCTGTGATTTAATCAAACCCAACCCTCCTTGGGAAACATATACATCTGTGATTTAAACAAACCCAACCCTCCTTGGGAAACATACATCTGTGATTTAATCAAACCCAACCCTCCCTGGGAAACATACATCTGTGATTTAAACAAACCCAACCCTCCTTGGGAAACATATGACAAAAGTTTTCTGACAAGCAACAGCTAATATACAAAATAACTTGTTCAAAAGCAGGAAACATACTGGTAAAAAAGCTCATCTTTACAATCCTGGCATTTACACTGAAAACTAAATCATTATTTTAAACCGATTTAAAGCATACAAACACTTGTTAACCATGTGTACTGGTCACTAACTGGTTTAAATCGAGGAATTGTGTGTTGAATTCAGGTTCAGTACATTTGGATTTCATGCATGTTTGGGTGATTTAATCAAATCAAAACCAGTATCTTGAATACAGGGGTGAGACAATCATCTTACACTCAGACAATGAGAATTTGGGTTAATTTATTCATGTTAATTCAGAATCCAGCATCGTTTTCCTGACTAAAATGTCTGGATGTTGGTCTTGATTAAATTAAAATCACAATTCCTTCTTGACTAAATTACCATCAAAATAGGAATACACAAAACAATGAAGTACATAATAAAACATGTTATACCTTCTAACAGACACGTGTTCAGTTAAGAGCCCCATATCCTACAATACTCACAAACCATATACAAATGTTCCCACTTTAGTAACTTTTGTGATTCTGTGACGCCGTATTAGATAGTCCATAAGGTTTAGATCGTTGAAGGTGAAGGGATCTGGACCATTTTTTGGTTGTAAGAGCTCGTCCTCATCCATTGGTCCTTTCGAATGGGATGGCATCCCTTTTATCTTGCAGCAGCTGAAATGGAGAGTTCAAAATGAACAAACTGGTAATGTATTATAAAACCCTAACCCAGGATCTAATTTGACAGGTGTGGTTACATTACAACATCCCTCGCATTAGAATAGGAATATCCAGAGCCACGATCAGTAGCCAAACTTTGTCGAACGTTGCAGATAGAAATGCCAGGAATAGAGACAGCGTGATTCCTTATTTTAAATGACAGAGGCATCCTTGTTCCGTATAGTACATTTCTATCTGAATGTTCCATAACGTTGCGTCCTGTTGAACTCAGCCCTGGTGTGTTTGCTTCGTGGTTGCTCAACAGAACAGTAGTTCAGTGTTGTATTATTGTCCAGATATCAGAGTTTACCAGCAAACAGATAGAGTGAAAAGGGAGGAAGGTAGGGATTTTAAGCCAAATTCCCATTTGGGGAGGTAGGCCTATTTATGCCTGATATGCAAACTACACACAGGGTCTGCCCAGGGCACATTGACATTTGCCGGCCCAGGGAGCCACACAATAGGGCCCGTCCAAAATAATCTGTGTTTGTGTGAGGAAGTCCCCATCTTTCATCCTCTGCTGGTCTTTCAAGGGTGGGGATGAGAAATCACAGGAAACACCTTCCCCTGTTCTCTGCAGCCCAAGCTCATTTACTGAATGTGCACAATGAGATATTAAAAGCTCCAGGCTTCACTGCAATAATTGCAGGTCCACGCCTGATGAAACAGTTGTAATGTAGAGGGATGGTGGAAATGAGTGCGAGAACTTGGGAAAGTTAAGTAGAAGACTATGATTCTCTTGAACTTTTTACAGTTTTATTGAAATGTTCCTCCTGGTCTTTACTTCACTTGAAGGGGAGGAGTCGTGGGAACTGAATAGACTAATTGCTTGTTATAATATTTTCACACTACTGAGCCGAGCTTTACTGCAATGGCCTGGTTATGCATTCACCAGAGCTGCTGGAAGTTTACAGTATAACAGCGCCTCACCGTTTGACGATGCTAAGTAAGTAAACAGTTTAAACGTACCATTGTCTTCACCGCCTGAAGACTTCACCCCGAGAAGCATGACACCGTCTTTGGCGTTGTCCGGCCTGCTCTGGAAAGAGGCACTGCAAAGAGGAGACAGCACAGCATATTGGTGGTAAAATAGTATTTTTTGACAAGATCACAGTATATTTAAACAATGCCTGAGGGGGTGTGGTATATGGCCAATATACCACGGCTAAGGGCAGTTCTTAAGCACAACACAACACGGAGTGCCTGGATACAGCCCTTAGCTGTGGTATATTAGCAATATACCACAAACCCCAGAGGTGCCTTGTTGCTATTATAAACTGGTTACCAATGTAATTAGAACGGTAAAAATAAATGTTCTGTCATACACGTGGTATACGGTCTGATATACCACAGCTTTCAGCCAATCGGCAGTCAGGGCCTGAAACACCCAGTTTATAATTGAACTGTTCAAATGGAGTCCTATCTTTATGTACAACGACTATACTTACTTTTCTGTTCCATTATCAGTTATCTCTGTTCAGGGACAAAAAACATGGAATAATGAGTGCTATTTAGTTTGTAATGAGCATGTAGACATAATGCTGTGTAGAGTCACAGCTGTTTCAGTCATTGAGTTGTACCTGTGTGATCGTGGTCCTTCATGCATTTACTTTTCAGAAGGACCACGACAGCAGCCCCCACAAGTGCCAGGACTGGCAAAAGAATCCACAGCAGGTTCTTATCTAAAGACAAAGAGGAGGTATATCTTTTAGTGTGGCAGACAAAACTGTTGTTTTTCACATCCCATGAGAAGTTGGATTAGTACCATTGTTGGGACAATGTGTAATGTAGGCAATTTATGATGATTTGTAATCAAACATGGCTTGAATATTGACTTTGCACACACGCACACGCACACACACACACACACACACACACACACACACACACACACACACACACACACACACACACACACACACACACACACACACACACACACACACACACACACACACACACACACACACACACACACACACACACACACACACACACACACACACACAACCCAGTCAAATTTGAAGTGTGTGCACCCTCTGGTGGGTGTGGTAGAACATTAGATGCTGAGGTAAATGGGTCCATAAAGGTGCTACATTAATTGATTTAGGAGTTTCCGTCTCTCACCTCCAGCCTGTTGACCTGGTAGAAAACAATAACATAACGTAAAACTCCATATACTCTGCAGTGTGATTTATGCGGTAACTGAACTTTCGACGACCACGAGAAGGAGATGCTAGTTGCATAATACCCTACATACCCTCAAGTATGTGGACACCTGCTCGTCGAACATCTCATTCCAAAATCATGGGCATTGATATGGAGTTGATCCCCCCCTTTGCTGCTTCACTACAACAGCCCTTACAGTTGATCGGGGCAGCTCTAAGCAGGGCAGAAATGTGACTTGTTGGAAAGGTGGTGTCCTATGACGGTGCCATATTGAAAGTCACTGAGCTCTTCATTAAGGCCGTTCCACTGCCAATGTTTGTCTATGGAGAATGCATGGCGGTGTGCTCGATCTTACACTTCTGTCGGCAACGGGTGTGGCTGAAATAGCCGAATCCATTAATTTGAAAGGGTGTCCACATACTTTTGTATATATGGTGTAGGTAACTTGTCATCTGGATAATGTGTCCATTTAAAATGTTATGGTTATTTTGCGGACCGTGTGTTTTTCAGTGCAAGGAAAATGGAGCACCATTCGTGACAATGTGAGTTTATTCCTATACAGATGATGGTAGTAGAGGACGTACCGACATCTTGATCCGTATTCTTATTGTCCTTGACTCTATCTTGACCTGGGGGAAAAAATTGTCATTTTTATCATTATACCATCGTGTCTTCCTACACAGGTAGTAGACAAAATAGTGCACTGAGGGACAGTGATGGTGCTTTAGACTTACCTGTATTTTCATCCTCTGAACCTGAAGACAACATTCATGGCAAAACATTGTTATGGGGTCATGGTATCATTAACCCAATGCAGTACTTGCTATCCTCTAGCCTATCTCTATTGTGATTTGAGAGAGGGTAAACAAATCTTCTCCTACCTGAGAGCTTTTTGGTAAGGTGAGAAATGGTGGTTTTGTTTAGTGAGTCACTCTTGGTAACAGTTGTTGGGGCCTGGGTCCCTTGTGTTCCTGTGTGAACGAGGTAGAATGCACTCGTTCAGAAAATGTCTAACATTTTAAAAGATCTGGCCCAGTATTAAGCTTGTCAGAGTAGGAGATGTGATCTACAGTAGGATCAGGTCCTCCCTGTCCATGTAATCTTATTCATTGGGACCTAAAAGACAAGACTGATCCTAAATCAGCACTCCGAGATGATGTATATATATGTTCGAACCCTGGCTATTATCTGTTTTTTTACATCTGTAGAGCTTATTGCACAATCACATGTGAGCACATCAGACCTATTGTATGATGTAGGACCTCTGTCATAAAAATAAAGTTTACAGAGAAGACAGATTACATTTCAATAGCCAATTTAAAGGAAATGTCTATGAAGTCTCACCATTGTCCTTAGTATATGGAGATGCGGAATTCACTGGGACTTGGGGTGAGGATGACATTTTTGTTTTTTCTGTTACTGGTGATGTAGTAGAATTCCAGGTAGAATTCTCTGGAATGCAAAATCAGTCTTAAAGGAAAATTCCACCACAAAAACAATATTTTGGTGTTTGTTTCATTAGTCCATTATTGATATAGTCCAATTTTTTTTTGCATGTCAGCAATCAAGTTTACAAGATATATCACTTTCAAAATACAGAAATACAGCCGGTATGATGCATTTTATGATGCTGTGTTAACAGCAGTTTCTAAACCAGCATACTGTACCTATCTCTAAAGATTGAACACTTTTTAATGTTACAATGTCCTAATGTTCTGACACTTTGAACTAGAACATTGTAACATTAGACCATGTTTTGAAAAGTTTTTATTTGACTTACTGGTTGGGGTCACACTGGTTGCAGTATCGCTGGCTGCAGTAATGCTGGCTGCAGTAATGCTGGCTGCAGTAACGCTGGCTGCAGTAACGCTGGCTGCAGTAACGCTGGCTGCAGTAATGCTGGCTGCAGTAACGCTGGCTGCAGTAACATTTGCACCAAGGTTCTTTACAGTGGAAAGAGGAACAGTCGTGACGGGTGTCGTAGTTTCTGTGATGACAGATCAAAGATGTTCTAACTCAGTAGTGTACAATAAGATTCAAATCACCAAACTTAGCAGCAGGATAAACATATGTGATGCGTAAATCTTTCAGACTTTAAAATGCAACCAGCCTCTTGAGTGTTACTTTTTTGTTTGTAATAAAAAAGAAAATAAGGAATCCCCGAGATTTTTTCGAAATTACTATCACTGTCTCTTGAAACATTACCTACCTGATGGTTTGCCTGTTGTTGAATGTTCTGCTGATTTTTGTGCGGCAACAGAAGAAGCATCTGAACAACAGACGAGAGGCAGACAAAAACAATTCAATCATTCAGTGAGTTTAGTTTTTTTGTTGTTGATGTAATATATTGTAGGTGGATACTTCTTGCTAAGAGAACTCTTTATCAATTTCGTTTTGTATATATTATGGTGGGACATATTTGCAAGGGAAAAAAAGTAAAATGTCTCTGTCCACTCCATAGAGGCTTGCACTGTAGTCGCTAGGGCTTTGCTTAGGTGTTTCCTGCAGATGTTTACATTCATGCAGGAAGGAGATTTGCTGCCGATTGGATCATTTCACTTCGAAATGGTCAGGACAATGATCTCTCACCCTCTGTTAGAGAAGGAGCAGTTTGGTTCCCACTGGCTATCTACAGCTCCAATCACCTTTCTGGGCAGCGCAGGTCCTGGATCTGTGCCCATGCTCCAAGCAAAACAACAAATCAGGAGACTCCCTCTTTATTTTTTCCACAAGCCCAAGTAACCACATTCATTTGTCTCGGCCTGGACGTCAAACAATGTTTTTTTATTCCTATAGGTCCTGTCTTATTATCTGTGTTGTCCGATGCAATATGTCGAATGAAAATATTGCCAAGGATGGCTAATCTTAAGTGAATTTGTTGCAGGAATTCACTGAACTTGCAGAGACTTGAAATATACACGGAGAGTACGTAACATTTTAAGCATACCTTCCTAATATTGAGTTGCAACCCCCCTTTTCCATCAGAACAGCCTTAATTCGTCGGGGCATGGACTCTACAAGGTGCCGAAAGCGTTCCACAGGGATGCTGGCCCATGTTGACTCCAATGTTTTCCAGAGTTGTTGGCTGCGCCTGGCACATACTACCATACCCTGTTCAAAGGCACTTCAACATTTTGTCTATCCCATTCACCCTCTAAATGGCACACATACACAATCCATGTCTCAATTGTCTCTAACCTTAAAAATCCTTATTTAACTTGTCACTTCTCCTTAATCTACACTGATTGAAGTGGATTCAAGTGACATCAATAAGGGATCCTAGCTTTCACCTGGTCAGTCTGTCGTGGAAAGAGCAGGTGTTCCTAATGTTTTATACACTCAGTGTAGGTGTAAAGCACACAATGTGCTGAACAGTGTTCCTCACACACACCTAATAAAGATTATTTTTTGGTGTGCATCTGGTCTTACAATTGACTTTTAGTAAAACATGAATGTTTCAATGTCCTGCCAACAGCTTTGGTGCATCTCCCTGTCAACCTTCATGCCCATATGCCTCTCTTGGGCGACTTGTACCATGGGGAGGTCTCTGAGTTATCCTGGTAATACTTGACACACCTTAACCCGAAGTGTTATGCTACTTTATTAACATTCATAGCACCTTATTAAGGGTTGAGGCTGTACCTTCCTCCACACGTGGCTGACAAGGATAATATACCGTTTTTTTTGGGGGGGGGGGACACACACACACACACACACACACACTACACAAGATTCCAATCGACAACAACAAAAAACAATTCTGCTCGTATCTCAGGCTCGTACCAACGGAAAAATGCACATAGGCATCATTGGACGTCCCTGGAAAAAATTTCAAAGTGTGAGCCTCTCTTAGTTCAACTCACAAACACACTGTTCTGGATATCTTGATTGTGATCGCCAGTTGTGTTTCGTGTGTTATTATATAAGATATTTAATTAACCACATGTCCATATGCAAGATTTTTTGATTTGCAAACCAAGTCTGATTAAGACAATAAGTAAATACAACAGCTAATAAAAGCAATTATTCTACAAAATAACATAAAACACTATACAATGCAACTACTGGCAAGTCTTTTTGCCTATTTTTTCAAGCATCCATTTTGCCTGACTAAAACTCGCATCTGTCCAACAGTGTTAAACACTTCGTAACTGTGTAACTTTTAAAACCCATTATGAATTGAATTCGACATTTCTGTCTGTGAGACAATCCTTTGTCACCTTGTGCGCTCTCCTATCCAAGCCACTTAGTAGTCATTTTGGACTGCCAAAAGCAGGTCTAAATATCCCTGTTGGCTTACCTGTTGTGAGGAGCTGGAGCGAGGTTAGAAGGAAGATGAGTAAGGCTATCTTAACGGTCTCCATGGTGGTTCTACTGAGCGTTCCCCTCCAGGCTGCTTCTTATGGTTCTTCAGAGCTGTGTGAGCCACTGCTATCAACCAGTGGAAAAGGTGTTCATCGTCTGGCCCATAGCTGCTTATTTTGGCACATCCTTTAAAGAAGGGGAGGAAGTAGAGGAGTTTCCCTCGAGGGCGGAGGGTTGGGGGGCTGTAGAGGATGGGGAGGCTGCTTCGGGCAGTGGGAGAAGTCTTTCTCCGGCCCCAGCCTGGATAGGGACACCGGCCCTTAAGGCTGTTTGTACTCCATCCTCAACTCCTGTGACTTATTTTTTCCTGCCCTCACGTTGCAGGAGTGGTGTACTGGTGTGAAGGAGTCTTAGTAAGTGTCTGACTAGGATGGGCTGTGAATGACCCGAAACATGTACAGTATCAGTTCAGAGGGTACAGTAGGATCAAGGAGTTAACCGGCTAATATTCTTAAATAGCTTATTTAGTAGAAATATAAGCTTGAAATTAGCATGGTCTAATTGACTCAACAACCAACAACATATACCTTAAGTTTATCTTAATGAACCAGAAAATCAATAGTTATTTCTGGTTGTTTATCAACGTTGCTTTGTAGTATACCCTTCAGGATGGGCTTTCAGGAAAACAGTGTTGTCTGAAACTTAACATGTTCAGCTCACCCTTGAGACACCAACATTTTCAAACATACTCATTTAAGCTAACATGTGTTACACTTATGTGAACAACGGTAATTGAAATCAATATAGTGGTCAGTCGCATCTCTCATTTGACCATTTTATTAGCTAGGACTTGGCACCAAACTCTAACGAGATGGTGAGAGGCACACCCCATCGTCTTCGTTCCAGTTTTTTTTAATGGGCAGTTATGCAGGATAAAGACAGGTCAAGGGCAGGCCGTGGTCGGTAATCCAGGCCAGAGTCAGAAAGTCAATGCAGTCAATGCGGAACATTTCAAGAACTTTGAAAGTTTCTTCAAGTGCAGTCGCAAAAACGCTATGATGAAAGTGGCTCTCATGTGGACTGCCACAGGAAAGGAAGACCCAGAGTTACCTCTGCTGCAGAGGATACGTTCATTAGAGTTACCAGCCTCACAAATTGCAGCCCAAATAAATGCTTCACAGAGTTCAAGTAAGAGACACATCTCAACATCAACTGTTCAGAGGAGACTGTGTGAATCAGGCCTTCATGGTCGAATTGCTGCAAAGAAACCCCCACTAAAGGACACCAACAAGAAGAAGAGACTTGCTTGGTCCAAGAAACGGACATTAGACCAGTCCAAATTTGAGATTTTAAGTTCCAACCACCGTAACTCTGTGAGATGCAGAGTAGGCGAACAGATGATCTCCACATGTGTAGTTCCCACCGTGAAGCATGGAGGAGGAGGTGTGATGTGTAAGGTGTAAGGGCTATTTGACCAAGAAGGAGAGTGATGGAGTGCTACATCAGATGACCTGGCCTCCACAATCACCCAACCTAAACCCGATTGAGATGGTTAGGGATGAGTCGGACCTCAGAGTGAAGGAAAAGCAGCCAACAAGTGCTCAGAATATGTGGGAACTCCTTCAAGACTGTTGGAAAAGCATTCCAGGTGAAGCTGGTTGAGAGAATACCAAGATTGTGCAAAGCTGTCATCAAGGCAAAGGGTGGCTACTTTGAAGAATCTAAAATCTAAAATATATTTTGATTTGTCTTACTATTTTTTGGTTACTATGTGATTCCATGTGTTATTTCATAGTTTTGATGTCTTCACTATTATTCTACAATGTAGAAAATAGTACAAATAAACAAAAACCCTTGAATGAGAAGGTGTGTCCAAACTTTTGACTGGTACTGTACATTTTTCCCATAACTCCAAAATACACCTAAAACAATTATTAGGTGTATTATGTAATCATATTATTATGCAAACTGTAATTGCATTGAAAATGTAATCAATTCCAATAGAAATGTAGTCAATATTGTTTGATAAATCAATTTAAGGTACTAAGTGTCAAAGTTTTGTGTCAAGTGTTACATGAAAAAAAAAAATGAAAAAAAAGGTAAATGTCAAAATGGCTGTCAAAATGTATTGCACTATAGAGATCACCTAATACTCTATTGCAACAATGCCTAATAGGCTACAGCTCAGCGTCATGACCTGTAGCAACTTAAAGCCATCAATATGATCATTTTAACTTATTATTTGACAAATACAAAGTAGGAGCAGAGACAGCACATCTCTTTGTGAAGGGATCTCATTCTTAGATGGGCAGTGAACAACGGCATGTTTCATATATTCAAATACACAAGTGATTCATTTTTTCGATGGGATTCGTGAAGTCAGCTCATTGTTGAAGAAATGCAAGAAGCGGAAGAGTGCGAAGCAGATCGAATATTATTGATGCTGTTTTCCATTCTTCTTTGTTTTCAGAAGAGTGTCACGCACGCAGATGACCTTACACTGTTTGCTTGGGAATGTAATTGTATTTGTATTGAGGGTGACATTCACTTCACTCTTATGAAGAATGCTTGTAGTGTATGTAGCCTAGCGGTTAGCGCGTTGGGCCAGTAACTGAAAGGTCGCTAGTTTGAATACCCAAGGTGAAAAATCTATCGATGTGCCCTTGAGCAAGGTACTTAACCCTAATTTAATCCAGGGGTGCTGTACTACTATCGCTGACTCTGGAAAATAACACATTTCACTGCACCTATCCGGCGTATGTGACAAAACATTTATTTATAATGCTATCCCTAAACAGGATGTTAGAACCCGCTTCCTTCCAGTGTGCATTGTGACTCACGTACTGAACACATCTGACAAGGGCCATTGGGAGGGACTCAAAATCTGGCTACAGCTTTACCTCAGACTTGTAAGTGACACTGTCAGAGCCCCACCAAAGCTCAATGTTGATTGCCTTCTTCTTGATGATATGCACATCTTACAGAGTGTGGCTTTAAAAAGCTAACATTGCTCAACATACAGTATAATTTATTGAATTAACCGAGCTTCAATCTTTTGACGAATTACTATCAATGACCATTATCATTGTTGTTACTATTATTATTATGGTCCATTGAATAACAATCTGTTTCCTGGCATGTTCTATCTAGCAATTTCTTGGATTTCTATTCCCAGAATGGCTCTTATCACGATAAGGGGAATTCAGAGAAAAGTAAAGGGACTGGCCCTATTGTAATTTTACTTTGCTCTGTGGGAATACAGCCATTGATCAAAGGTCAGAATTAGGGTGGGAATGTGTGTGTTAAGGAAATATCTAAAGCATCCCAGGCATTACACATCTTCCCAAAGGAACAGGCTTTCTCTGGGAAAAGAGTGTCACATTTCCCCACATCATTCAGTGGGGACTGGATGCATAACACTGGGTAAAGGTTGTGTATAAAGTTACTTTGTATAATACCTTCTAACGTATTCATTAAGGGCATTATATTTGCAATGAACCAAACTTATGTAACCCCTTTAATAGCAAAATAATTAAACATTCACATCCACACACACAAAGGTGTTTTGATACTCCACCTAATGTTTTCCTACTTTAATCAAAGACGTTCATAATGTGCTCCAAAGTAAACACCTTTTCTTCTTGGTGCTGCCAAGTCCTAATTTCCCGTGCACTTATTTATTACCGGTCAAGGCCACATTCCCTTGTTGAAATAACCTGTTCATTACTCACCTTAAAGTTGGCCTGCTAAGACATTGCTCTAGCCCTTTACACTCGTACTTGTGTACAGGTTGAAAATGGCAGATTTGGGCACTGATAAGTGCCTAAATTGGAGCACTGTGGCTGTACAGTAACACGCTATACATGATGTCAAACCTCTGGCTATGCGCTTCACAGCGCTGTATGGGTTTTGACTGTCAGCCGTTCTGAACTTGAGTGAAGAAAATGTTGTAAATTAACTTCTTATGGCTGGGGGCAGTATTGAGTAGCTTGGATGAATAAGGTGCCCAGAGGTGCCCCAGAGTAAACTGCCTGCTACTCAGTCCCAGAAGCTAAGATATGCATACTAGTATATTTGGATAGAAAACATTCTGAAGTTTCTAAAACTATTTGAATGATATAACAGAACTCATATGGCAGGCAAAAACCTGAGAAAAAATCCAACCAGGAAGTGGGAAATCTGAGGTTTGTAGGTTTTCAACTCATTGCCTATCGAAGATACATTCGTCATATTGCACTTCCTAAGGCTTCCACTAGATGTCAACAGTCTTTAGAACCTTGTTTGATGCTTCTACTGTGAAGGAGGGGCGAATGAGAGGGGAATGAGTCAAGAGGTCTGCCAGAGAGCCACGAGCTCAGTCTCGCGCAATAACGTGATAGTTAGCTCTGTTCCATTGCATTTGTACAGACAAAGGAATTCTCCGGTTGGAACACTATTGAAGATTTATGTTAAAAACATCCTAAAGATTGATTCTATACTTCGTTCGACATGTTTTTACAACCTGTAATATAACTTTTTGGACTTTTCGTCCGTACTTTCCGCTGGACTTGCACACGCGTCGTGAGTTTGGATTTGTTTACCAAGCGCGCTAACAAAAGGTGGTATTTGGACATAAATTATGAACTTTATCGAACAAATCAAACATTTATTGTGGAACTGGGATTCCTGGGAGTGCATTCTGATGAAGATCATCAAAGGTAAGTGAATATTTATAATGCTATTTCTGACTTCTATTGACTACACAACATGGCGGATATCTGTTTGGCTTGTTTTGGTCTCTGAGCTCTGTACTCAGATTATTGCATGGTATGCTTTTTCCGTAAAGTTTTTTTGAAATCTGACACAGCGGTTGCATTAAGGAGAAGTTTATCTAAAGTTCCATATATAACACTTGTATTTTCATCAAGATTTATGATAAGTATTTCTGTAAATTGATGTGGCTCTCTGCAAAATCACTGGATGTTTTTGGAACTACTGAACATAACGCGCCAATGTATACTGAGATTTTTGGATATAAATATTAACTTTATCGAACAAAACATGTATGTATTGTGTAACATGAAGTCCTATGCGTGTCATCTGATGAAGATCATTAAAGGTTAGTGATTAATTTATCTCTATTTCTGCTTTTTGTGACTCCTCTCTTTGGCTGGAAAAATGGCTGAGTTTTTCTGTGAATAAGCACTCACCTAACATAATTGTTTTTGGTGCTTTCGCTGTAAAGCCTATTTGAAATCGGACACTGTGGTGGGATTAACAAGAAGTGTATCTTTAATATGGTGTAAAATACTTGTATGTTTGAGGAATTTTAATTATGAGATTTCTGTTGTTTGAATTTGGCGCCCTGCACTTTCACTGGCTGTTGTCATATCGATCCCGTTAGCGGGATCTCAACCATAAGAAGTTTTAAGAGGACTCTATGTATTTTGAAAGATGAGACGTTGATGATTATAATAAATACCGCTTTGATGTCATATAAGCAGGCCAAACACCCGTGAGTCCAAATATGCACTTTTTATTAAAATGTTATTTAAATGTAACCTTTATTTGACTTTATATCCATTTCACATTTCCATATCATAATACTCATGTCATATACAGTGTCGACGTTCATGATCACTATGTTTGATGTAGTTACAAGATGACATGGCGTCATACCAATGGTTGTTCTGAACAGAATTAACCTATGTCTATTGGGAAGAACATTTGCATAGGACACGCACCTGAATGCACTCATGACTCCTTTCTTTGGTCACCAAAATGATCTGTTTCCCTGAATTGCATTGTGAAAGCCTAACACTGTACAATTTTATAACTTAGCTTGGCAATTAGAATAAGGTCTCAAATGATGCCGACCTGACCTGTGGCGTGTATTCATGGGTTCCAAGGGAAGCCAGGCTTCTCCCAAAAATGTACCAAGGAAAAAATACATACAAAATAATGGATCTTTCATCGCTCTGTGTTTCATCAATTTCCTTGAATTCGCAAGAGAAAGCATTCGAGTGAGCAAAACCGCACCCCTCTGTCTCTGTATGTGTAGGCCATCTATCTGATGCTGTCTGGTCAAAAAGAGTTTGACATTGTTGCCGCCTGTAGCATTGAATGCAAGGGAAGCCAGAGAGCAGTTGGCCTTCCTTGATAGCCAATCAGCATTGAGCTAAACTGAGTGACCTCAGCTGTGAATGGTCCTGGAGCACAAAATAAAGTAAAAGGGAAGGCAGTTTGGATTTGGCTTCAGACCAATCAGATCACAAGTCAAATGAGATTGTTGACAGAAAAAAACTTGAATTGTTGCATTTGTGTTATGTTGTTGTCCTCCGCTGGTTAGCTAGCTAGCTAAAATCATCCCTTTCCTAAATTAGCCAACAACAGAGATAGGGATTTGGACTTGTGGTTTTACTTAATTCTCGGTACTGGCCAATGATTATAACGGTGATTCTGATCCAACAACAAATTCATACATTCATTGTGCCTGAATGTTGTATTATGCTAATGTTAACTAGCTGGCCTGGCATTTAATTGCCCATGAAAGGAAGTTAGTTTAGTGAGCAAGTATTTTAGCTAGGTAGCCTAGGACAACGAAATATAAAAGTGTGTAATGTATGACAGTCATAGACTGTTTAGACAACATGAAAGAGAGGAGGATGGCATTGGCGTTCCTCTACAAGTAGGGTGAGTCAACATGCACACACGCACACACACAGAAAAATCAGTACCATGGACACCCACATCTTATTTAGATTAAAGGCGGTATAAGAGGAAGGCCCTAAAAATTGTCAAAGATTCCAGCCACCCTAGGCATAGACTGTTCTCTCTGCTACCGCACGGCAAGTGGTACCGGAGCACCAAGTCTAGGTCCAAGAGGCTTCTAAACAGCTTCTACCTCCAAGCCATAAGATTCCTGAACATCTAATCAAATGGCTACCCATACTATTTGCATTGCCCCCCCCCACCTCTTCTACGCTGCTGCTACTCTCTGTTATTATCTATGCATAGTCAGTTTAATAACTCTACCTACATGTACATATTACCTCATTTACCTTGACTAACCGGTGCCCCCGCACATTGACTCTGTACCGGTAACCCCTGTATATAGCCTCACTATTGTTATTTTACTGCTGCTATTGAATTATTTCTTACTTTTATTTCTTACTTTTTTTTAGGTATTTTCTTAAAACTGCATTGATTGGGATAAATAGTTTTTGTTATATTTTATACCGAACAAAAATATAAACGGAACTTGCAACAATTTCAATGATTTGACTGAGTTACAGTTCATATAAGGAAATCAGTCAATAGAAATGAATAAATTAAGCCCTAATCTATGGATTTCACATGACTGGGCAGAGGCGCTGTCACGGGTGGGCCTGGGAGGGCATAGGCCCACCCACTGGGGAACCAAGTTCAGCAAATCAGAGTTTTCCCCACAAAAGGGCTTTGTTACAGACATAAATACTCCTCAGTTGTCTGGGTGGCTGATGAAGAAGCCAGATGTGGTGGTCCTGGGCTGGCATGGTAGCACGTGGTCTGTGGTTGTGAGGCTGGTTGGATGTACTGCCAAAGTCACTAAAACAATGTTGGAGGTGGCTTATGGTAGAGAAATTAACATTAAATTATCTCGCAACAGCTCAGGTGGACATTCCTGCAGTCAGCATCCCAATTGCACACTCCCTCAAAACATGAGACATCTGTGGCATTGTGTTGTGTGCAATAACTGCACATTTTAGAGTGGTCATTTATTGTCCCCAGCACAAGGTGCACCTGTGTAATGATCCTGCTGTTTAATCAGATTCTTTATAGGTGGATGGGGGGTGGGGTGCAGGGTTGTGTTAAAAACAAAACTACAAGCGTGATTGCTTTACTACCTCAACGGCACAGCTAGGAGAGCTCAAAAAAGCACCTTATAGTTAACTCTTCTTGGAGTCATAAAAGTGCATTGGAATTACTTAGGAACTGTTCACACTTTTAGTTAGTCCTCTCTCTCAAACCCTTGTAATTTTTGTCTTATGTTGCACCTACCCCACATTTTTCAGGAATATTCTTATTTTGTTACTAAATGTATCCAGAGTATTTTAAGATTTTGTTATCAACGAACTCGGCGAAAAGTATCGTAAATGTAAAATGCACATAAGATCAACAATGTAATGTTTGGATTCAGTCTTGTGAACTGTTGTGTCCTCACCTTTTGAAGAGAGATACATACTTGTTGGGAAACAGCGGTGAAATCCAATTTATGAAATAAACATTATGATATAAATAATAATTTATGAAGAGCTCATTATGAATGTTTTGGCGAATGCTGTGTCATCACTCACAGTCATCAGGCAAAAATATCCAGAAGAGTAAATATTTAGAATGCAATACATTTTTATTTAATATGTTTACATTGATTTTCAGTTCGCAGACTTGAAATCTGAGAAGAGGAAATTCTGGCTATATCACACACCAAAAAACTGTTTCGTTAAGTTGAAATTCATGCACATTTTTTATTGAACAGTAATATAAAATACTTTTTCATAGTTGCGTGTGCATGCTTCATCTGCCAACTGTTTCAAAGTTAAATTACAAAAGCAAAGCTTCATGTCATGTAGTGAAATACTTGGGCATATATATATATATATATATATTTTTTTTTTTTAAAGGTCATGGAGTTTTTTGTTTTATTGATATACAAAGCAGAGTTCCAAATAATAACAATAATCCTAATAATCAAATGACACTTTCTGTGGCACGTGTACAAAACAGAACGACTGTCTTAACCGTTATATGACATTAACAGCTATCATGCATTTTGAGTTCCACATGTAACCACAAACCTCACAAGAATGGTCAAACATACTAAATTTGACTGTGTGCACTTACAAGCGCATGTTAAAAATATGATCCCTCCTCCATGTCAGATAATCAAATGCATGAATTTTAAAAGAAGTTGAGGGAAAAAGCATTATCATGATGGAATTTAATGAATGCCAGTATATGTCCACTAAACGCACTACATTTCAAAACAGGCCCCGGCAGCCAAGGTATTCAATTCATTTATCAATTTCCTTTGTTTGAGTTTATAAAACATGCATAGGCAGACACTTTCAGTTTGTCTTTTTTTTTTACACAATATCGGTTCTTTACGCTTACTTTGTTCGCAATACTTTAAAAAGAGAAATTAACATTCACAGAATTCCAGCAAGACACAATAAAAACTCTATCCCCAAAAACATTTTTTTTATATTTGCAAATTATAGATAAATGTAAATTCCAGTTGTGAAATTTCCCCAAAAATAGGTAATAATTAGCCATTATACAGAAATCCGGGTCAAAAGCACACACCAAATGAACCTGGGGTAAGCATAATCTGTACAAAACCATAAAACTTAAAAATGTTTGGCATTTCAACAAGGTTGCAACATTATTTTTAAGACTGCCTAATTTATCTGAGAGCTATTTTATAAGAGTAGCAAAAAAAGTTATCAATAAATATTCTTTACTTAGTTTGTACACCCTTATGTTAAAAACATTTTTTTAATGTTCTGTCCTTTTTAGTGCTGTATTTTGTAAACGTACAATAGTTAGTAAGAAGTTACACAACATTTTCATATCCAGTAGAGCAGGGCTCTCCAACCCTGTTCCTGGAGAGCTACAGTCCTGTTGATTTTTACTCAAACCCTAATCTAGCGCACCTGATTCTAATAATTAGCTGGTTGATGAGCTGAATCAGGTGAGATACAACTGGGGTTGTAGTGAAAACCTAGAGGAGGGTAATTCTCCAGGAACAGGGTTGGAGAGCCCTGCAGTAAAATGAGTGAGGGGCTTTCATAAAACATCTCCTTTAGGATCTCTTTCTCTTGGTCTCTCAGTCTGTCTCTCTCGTACTGAAGTACAGAATCAAGCACGTCATCACCAGCTTCGAGGAGGCCAAGGGCCCAAAAGAGTGAACAATGCGAAAAACTTTGTCGTTTCTACAAGTTATTTTTTTTAAAGGCATACCCAAAGACTACAGTCTCTCCTGCGGTTGTTGTACTGTAAGCGCCACTTCCTGTGAGCACCACTTCCTGTAAGCGCATTCCTGATCTCGTCCCTCCCTTTTCTCCTCCACCCTGCTCTCTCCTCTATTCCGCCCTGTGGCAGACTGCGACGAGGAGGATGGTGGTATAACACCCCACCCTGGTCGCCACAGGCTGCCACCACCACCCGCTGCGGTGGAGTGTGCCCCTTCACTGGATGTTGCTGCTGTCCTTGGCGTCCGTGCCATTGGTCTCCGAGGACAGAGCCTTGTTAAGGGAGTTGAGGCTGGCGTCGGAGGGGACGCCGTCCCGCCTCGGGGGCATCCGCTCGTTGATGCGGTCCAGGCCCTTGGCCTCCTCAAAGCTGGTGATTTTGTGCTGTGGCGAGAAGCCCTTGATGGCTGGAGGATGGAGAGAGGGAGTGGGGGATGAGGGGAAAATTGATGGAGGGGTGATTTAGAGGTAGAGAACACGTAAAATATGAGGTTAGTTATTTCTGGTTCACATGCCGAAACACAGACACATCAATGTTTTGTTCAGCGTCAAGAATTTAACTTGTGAATCAAGTTATGTGATGACAGAATAACGAATGAAAATCTGTTTCTGAATTGGTTGGTTATATAAACCATTGCACTGAATGGAAAAGTCACTTGATGGTTCGTAGCTGAGCAGAGGTCTAGTGGGTCAACCGACAGAAACCACACCATTTTAACATTATAAATAGTTATTTGTGGGAAAAAATCTAATAAAATAAAAATCGATACTGAGTGTGTGTACACTGAATATACCAAACATTAGGAACACCTTCCTAATATTGAGTTGCACCTCCCCCTCCCTTTTACTCTTAGAACAGCCTAAATTCACCGGGGCATGGACTCTACAAGGTGTCGAAAGCATTCCACAGGGATGCTGGCCCATGTTGAAATCTCACTTAAATCTTTTGACTTGCTCATTCACCCTCTGAATTACACACATACACAATCCATTGTTTCAAGGCTTAAATATCCTTCTTTAACCTGTCTCCTCGCCTTCATCTACACTGATTTGAAGTGGATTCAACAAGTGACATCCGTAAGGGATCATAGCTTTCACCTGAATTCACCTGGTCAGTCTATGTCTATATAGAGCAGGTGTTCTTAATGTTTTGTACACTCAGTGTAAATCTAATACAAGTCTAACTTCTTTCTGCTGGGAAATGTAACTTAGGTTAATCAATTATATTTTACTTTCACATACAATGTCTAGGTGCAGTTAAATGTGTTGTTTTACAGGGTCGGCCACCGTATTTACGGCAGCAAATGAGGGTTAAGTGCCTTGCTCAAGGGCACATCAGCGGATTGTTCACCTTGTTGGCTCAGGTATTCAAACCAGCAACCTTTCGGTTACTGGCCCAATGCTCTAACCACTAGGCTACCTGCTGCCCTTGTAAATGATGAATAACATATCCTATGTAGTTCATTCTGCCTTTTGAAGACAGCAGTATGAACAATCAATCAATATGAACAATTCATTTGAATAAAATTACAACACAATACCAACACCAATTACCATAATATATCAATTATATAACCCGATTGACAAAAGGAACACATCATCTGACTGAACTATAGGTGAGTGTCTGGTGCTGGAGGACAATAGGTGCCATTGCCTGTCAATCAAGGACAGATTTACAAAAAGTAAAAAACACTACTGATAAATCACATAATTGACTCAAACAGACAAGTGTGTAAGTCAATTATGAGATGGAATTAAGCATTTTGACAATGACATGGGGAAAATAAATGTGCAACTTTTCAATGTGAACGTGAATGTAGTGTAATGCGGAAGGAAATAGTGTAAAACAGTAAAAACAACAATGTTGCAGCTGATGCTCTCTCTTAAAATAAACCTAAAGATAACGGAGTGCATATTGAATAAGGGCACGAATAAAACACCTGAGGATCCCCAGGACCAGACATCCCCACCACTGTACTATACAAACAAAACAAAAGGAAATGGAAAATAGAGAGTGGGGCCCACTAGACTGAAACATACAGTATACCACAAAAAGACTACGCTCACATACATAGACACCAGAGGAGGCTGGTGGAAGGAGCTATAGGAGGACGGGCTCATTGTAATGTCTGGAATGGAATCAATGGAATGGTACTAAACACATGAAACACATGGTAACGACGTGTTTGACTCCGTTCCATTGATACCATTCCAACCGTTACAATGAGCCCGTCGTCCTATAGCTCCTCCCACCAGCCTTCTCTGATAGACACTACTACAGAGGTACTTGGTGCTAATCACTTGTTAAGCCTGCTCAGAACATGCAGCAAATTACAAATAAGGGACAAGGGGGGTATAGTGGTTGTGGGCAGCTACATTTTCAAGAGATCCTTTTTTTGGATCAGGGGGCACCATTTTGGAGGAATTACCCATATTATGGAATTATGGGTGTAGAGAGAGGGGGCTGATGGGACTTGTAGTTGTGTTGCTGCATAGCACAGGTCAGTCACAGGTTATTAGCAGCTCAACAAAGAGAACAAGACACAGAGGAACCACAAGAAAAAAGAGGCAAAAAGAGTCTTGGGACTGATGCACGTAATCCTCTAGGGGGTGCTCAAGAGGAGTCGCTGAACAATTCCAACGTAAATAGCAGCTAGCCAACAAACCGCTATTTACTGCGTAGTTGAGGTTGTTCTTTGTTGCGTGGGTTTGTTTGACAATTTGCTTCTGGAGTTAAAGTCCAATTTGGCTTTCAAAGCTTCTGTTGGAAAAGCACATTTTGTTCCGATTTGTTTCTATCGAACGTACTGTATATTAGTGAAAAAACAAAGCACAACTGCATGTTGTTTCAAAGGGGAAAATCGAATGGCAAGACTGAGTCGGTGGGTGAGTGGGTGCAATGGCATGGGGTGTGAAGATGCTGGTGTGCCATAATATCCTTGGTTGGTGTTTTTTTTTAATAGAAACTTATGATTGGGCACTATTTAGTGGAGGGGACCAAGACTCAGTTCAGTCCGTAGCGCGGAAGATCTGCGTTTTAGCGCGGTTTAAAATTCATAGGTCATTTCCAATAGAGCAGACACATGCAGCATTTACCGTGAATGCAGTCTCGGCGAACATGATAGCATTGCCTTTAAATGTCAATCACGCTACAACACAGATCTTCTACGCTACAGATTGAATCCAGCCCTAAACTAAAAACTTTGTGAGAGGGAGGGATGGGAAGGGGGGCTACTGTATATCCTAGCAGGTTTAAAGAAAAGTCATGCACTTAATGTCTCACCACCTGACTGATATGAACTTTGTTCCCCTTTAAAACAAATGTCGCTTTTTTGTACTCCCCCGTATATTCATTTGTAATTTTTTTGGTTTGGTTTTGGTAAATTATTGTGTCACAATTTGTTAGACCAAACACCCAACACACTCTGTAACAAGCTACGGCAAAGAGGATGAAAACTCCCATGTCTATTGCGATAAGAAGCAACAGAGAGGGCTGCCGGCCTATTTACCTTCATCGGCCTCAATAGCCTCAATAGTAGCTGAAGAGAAGAAGACGGGGGTTGCAAAACGAATGAGAAGGAAGGTGAGCAGCGAGGAATTCATTTGGTTTTCCCAACCGGTCAATGAGCAGCAAAAAGAGAGAGCCAATGCAAAGACAACAATGTTAAAAAAAACTCTCCGTGTTTTTGGGACAGAGGCAACACATGGATGGAAGCAAAAACAGGGGAGGAGGAGGAGGAGGAGGGACTAGGCGGGTGTGTTAAGACGGACAAAGGAGGAAGGGGGCAGGAAATAAGAAAGGGGATAGACGGAATGGAGCCAGTCAAATACCCATTGTAGACAAATGTGTGGTGTGCTGGTATTTTGAGCTTTGTAAAAAACGTCACCCGTGTTTGACAAAGGGACAAGAAGCGGTGCTGGACGAATATAGACAATGGACGTCTGGAAGGGGGACACCGTGACAAGTAGGACTGGAGTGGGTTACAATAGTGATAATCAAAGGGGAACAGTGGATGTCTGACGTATCTTCACTCAACAAACTACACAATTGGACGGGGGTGACATGACGGGTGTTGGGGTTGGGGTACAGTACATAAGGACGTGTGAGTGAAAACAGAGACAACTCTGCCAAAGTCAAGAATGCGGCTGCAACTGAACAACCGAGACCAAGTAAAAGAAAATAAAAAGGTGAAGAACTCTTCAAATGTTGTCGGAAACAGCTATCTAGAACTGTAGCGCCGCCACGTCTTCTGATATGAACCGTCAAAAGAGCAGACGCCAATGATGCATTTTAAAATTTGCAGGACTTTGATACACTTACCACTTACCGTACAAATCCTTCTGTTTTATAGCAATACTTATCACCAGAAATACAGAAATGACTCTGTAGTCAGGTGGTGCACAAACAGACAAATAAATGGGTACGAGTTGCATTGCAAATAAACAAATACTCAGCGGCTACAGCTCTACACTTGAACAGGTGTGTGTTGCTATTGAGTTATAACACAGTACATAATACACAGGAGAGACGTACACACACAGGTAAGTTATAAGGAGGTCCAAATGAAATCAAGTGGTTGATGGATTGCACAACATTGCAGTAGAAGCACATTGCAGACTGTCTGAACAATAGGAGCCTATGGTGAGCTGTGATTCTACCAATGCCGCGACAGAAAATCTCTCGAACGTCACTCTGCCTCCCAAAATGGCTCCTCTTCGCTGCTGCCTTTCCATTGGATGGCTTTGGCCCATCGTTGCCTCACTGGTAATTACATGGTTGCTCCTATGCAGTCCGAATCAACAATAGCGGTATATGCATCGGTGTGTGCGTGTGTTTGAGATAGAAATATAGACTACTGGTTAGAGGGCAAACATGTAGAATTTCTGTGGTCAACTTCAGGAAAAGTGAACCCAGAAATAGTGAACCCAGAAATAGAGTGTCAGATGAGAGCAGTGAAGGTTAGAAAACAATACTCTGTAGGCCTACAGTGATTCCTCTTTTAAAAGTTGCTAGCTTACGCCGTGGGACTTAGAGGTGATTTGTGGTTTAGTACGGTACCCTGCGTCACCACTTCATTGCACCAGACCAGCACAAGGGGGAGTTAGAGCACTGATTATGTTTTTGGGTCCTACTGTGTCTCTAACTAACGATGAATGGGGGACATAAACCTAAATAGAAACTGATAATTGTGCACGACTTCAGTATTACTTACTAAAACTGTTGCTACACTAAGGTTTTTATTATTTTATTTTGTTAGGATTATTTTGCTCTTACTGTAGTACTGTAGGCCACTCCTGACCGGTCACATTGTACAGCGCCTGAGTGGTGCAACGGTCTGAGACACTGCATACTGTAGCAGTGCAAGCTGTGTTGTTACAGGTTCAAAACATGTGCCGGGCTCAACTGGGAGACCCATGAGATGACTGTAGGTTTTTGGTTTTTCTCCCTCTAAAAACAGAAATAAATCATTCTAAATAACAAACTGGCTTTATTTACAAATTAGTAACAATGTCTCACCCCATGCTCGTTTTACGTTATTTGAAAATGAAATAATCTCCAAAATATTTAAGGGGCATTGCACTAATAATGGCGCTGACTTGGGAAACGTTCCCACTGTTCTGTTCTTAGTACCAGTCTGCATGTTCTAACTAATAATGGCGCTGACTTGGGAAACATTCCCGCGGTCCTGTTCTTAGTACCAGTCTGCATGTTCTAACTAATAATGGCATCTTTATGCTTTCATTAATAAAATAATGAAAAAAAATACTCTTTCAAAATGCCAATGTTTATTTAGTTATGGATCCATAACGAATTACTATGGGAATAAATATCACTGAATTATAGAAATGTCATCCAATCCTCGGAGAATCACGTTATATTTTTCAACATACTGTAGGCCTACCGTAGTCTTATTTATTTAAAGAGCATATTGAAGTTAGAAGCAAAAGCCTACAACTAATTTAGCACCGTTTCACACAGCTCAGAGAAGCATGGGGACTGGTCTTGATAAATCAATGAGATTTTTATTTTCACCTAATCTCCGTTTGGGTATTGGTTAGACTTGAATAAAAAAATGAGGGTGCAGAAATGTTATGCTCTTAATGTAAACCTTATTTAACTAGGGAAGTCAGTTAAGAACAAATTCTTATTTACAAGGACAGTCTACTCCTTCCTCCCCGTCGAGGAATTGAACCCCGGTCTCGCACGTGCCCTGCCTGCACGACATGGGGATTCTGTAGCTAAATAGCCCAGTACTGTACTGCCGACTGTCAAGTTGTCCAGCGCCATATTTTCCGTTCCATCCTAATGGAAACCCAGAGAGTTTTTCGTTTTCCTTGGAATAGAAACACCATAATATTAATCAAATGAATTAAGCAAGTACCAATCAAAAGGTTAGACACACCTACTCGTTCCAGGTATTTTCTTTATTTTTACTATTTTCTACATTGTAGAATAATAGTGAAGACATCACAGCTATGAAATAACACATACGGAATCAGTTAAGAACAAATTCTTATTTACAAGTACAGCCTACTCCTTCCTCCCTGTCGGGGAATTGAACCCCGCTCTCTAGTACAGCCATTATTGAAGGTACTTGAAGTCACCGAGAAAGTCTGGACATGGCCTGCTCTCCCTTATGTAAGGAATTAAGCACTTTCCCATTTACTACATTATGTATGGCTGGCTATGTTTACTTGTCAGACTGCACAGTAGCCTAATAAACAAATGTAGGTGGCTTATATCTTCAAAATGCTTTAAATGCTTTATTAAAGCATACACTGTGCAGTACTGTATTTCTTCATCAGCATCTTTATGCTTTCGTTAATAAAATAATGATAAAAATATGCAGATGTTGATTTAGTTATGGATCCATAACGAATTACTATGGGAATAAATATCAAGGAATTACAGAAATATTGGAACAAAATTGTCAAATGAAGGCAAATACTCTTTTAAACACACATGGTCACGATGTACAGCGTCATTATGGCTATTAGCAGGGCTATATTCTGGCCTTTATAAATATTATTTTGGCCTTTAGTCAGATTACAATCACTCACTGTTGTTTTTTAAAAACAAAATAATCTCCAAAATATCTTTGTACATAGCCTTCCCGCTGTGAACGTCTATGTGAACGTCTATTGGAGAAATGAAAATGCTCAATTATATTATATAATTATATGTATTGACTGAATGTAAGCATGTGATGTCTGCTAAATAATCAAGTTAGGTTTCTCCAGAAATAAATTATTATTATTATTATTTTTTATTTTATTTTATTTTTTGTTGTTGTAATTTTACAACATTTTCTCCCCAATTTCATGGTATCCAATTGTTGTAGTAGCTACTATCTTGTCTCATCGCTACAACTCCCGTACGGGCTCGGGAGAGACGAAGGTTGAAAGTCATGCGTCCTCCGATACACAACCCAACCAAGCCGCACTGCTTCTTAACACATCGCGCATCCAACCCGGAAGCCAGCCGCACCAATGTGTCAGAGGAAACACCGTGCACCTGGCAACCTTGGTTAGCGCGCACTGCGCCCAGCCCGCCACAGGAGTCGCTGGTGCGCGATGAGACAAGGACATCCCTACCGACCAAGCCCTCCCTAACCCGGACGACGCTAGGCCAATTGTGCGTCGCCCCACGGACCTCCCGGTCGCTACTGGGCGCGAACCCAGGGACTCTGATGACTCTTTATTCACAAATTAGTGAGAATGGCTCACCCAATGTTCAATAATTGCCTTTTTCCTCGCTCACTCTATGTTAAATAAAACACGATCTCCAAAATATCAATACTTTTTAAACAAAGCAATTATTATTATTATTAATGAATTTAGAATTATATAAAAGCCCCTTAGGTATTCTCACAGATCCTAATGGAAAATGCCCCTTAGATATTTAATTTAGAATCTTCCAATCCTCTAAATGTAATTATTGGCGGAAAGTCACTTCATTGAAAAAAATATTTTTAGATATAATGTAGGCCTACCATAGGCAAAATGAGTATTGGTTACACTACAATTAGGGTGTGGAAATGTTATGCCCCTTACATATTAATTTAGATTTCTCCAATCCTCTTATGCTGTAGCCTACTCCCGACCGTCACGTTGTACAGCTCAATATTTCCCATTCTATCCTAACGGAAACCCTGAGTGTTTAGTTTTTAGTTTATCTCGGAATGGAAACATCATGATAGTAATCCAATGAATTAAGCCAAATTTCTTACAATCAATCCCATGTACTATGTTATTACAACAAAGGTTTTAAATTCTCTAGTAATGTCAATATGGGAGATTTTCAAATTTGCCCTCTGGTGGTCAAACTAGCATTAATGTAAAAAATGGCTGACAATTAAATAACGTGCCATAGAATGCTGCAGCAGCCCGCAAGGTGTGCTGCAGTATGACACAACATTTAAAGGAGGAACCACTGTACATACTAAAACAACTGACAGAAAAACTGACAGAGGAGACAAACTGACCAAGAGAGCCTGAAGAGAGGAGAGTGAAGTTGTTTGGATTTCTGCCTTGTTTGTGGATGACAAGGTGGACAATATTGATCCCCTTACATCCACAGTTGTTTATGTCAATTCCAATTAATCTGAATCGTAGTCGATCCTTAGCCTCCCTGACTTCTTAAAAATGACTTACAATTTGTAAAATCAAGGTCCACGTTTTGGTTCTATAGAACATAAATAGAAATTCTAAATTGGCTATGTTGTAGCCCGATTCAGTGGGTAGATTATTCAATTCGACTCATCATCTTTGGAAGAAATGTCTTCCCTGTGGAAAAGCATATTTTAATGCTAGTCTGTCACGTAAAGGAGATCGATCGATCGTCAGACTGGTTTTGGGAGTGTTTGGAATTCAACATGGGAGGGTGAATTCTACAATATTCTCACAAAACACTGCTGACAGAATACTTGCACAACAGATTATACCTGTGGTTTCTAGGGAGAGACGAGAAAGAAGAAAACACAGACAATATTTGAGATATAACCAGTAGATTGCAGAGAGAAAGGTGTGGGGGGGGGGGGGGGGGGGGGGGGGGGGGGTAAGGAAAGCAAGACAGCATTAGAAGAGACAATGGGGACACAGAGGGTCAACTTCTAACATTTAATATCTGTATTATCTAAAGCCACTCCAAGGGGTGCACATTTTGGTTTTTGCCCTAGCACTACACAGCTGATTCAAATAAAGCTTTATGATGAGTTGATTATTTAATCAGCTGTTTAGTACTAGGGTAAATAACAAGATGTGCACCGCTTGGGGTCCCCAGGACTGAGTTTGAGGAAACGCTGACCCACAGGTAGTTACATAGTATTTACCACTGCTGCAACTGTGTTCTGTGACATAAAAGTCATATAAAATATAGCAGGCTTAATTCTAGACACCCCCCCCACCCAAAAGGCTCAATAAGTTTCAGGTGTTTAAAGTAGATGTACTGCTAATAAAATCTTATGTATAACAGTGTGAGGGGTGTTGTGGGCTGGACATGGAGGTCCAGGGCGTGTGTTGTGGGGTTTACCATTCTGGAGCTTCTCCTTGCCCCCGGACAGCACTCCACTGGGCAGCATGCCGGTGGGGGTCAGCCCCTTCAGTGTCAACACACTTTCACTCTCCTCCCTGCAGGGACAACAAACAAACAAATGACAAAAAGTTCAGATAGAAATATAGCCCCTAGAACATGTCGGCCTTATAGCAAGCTCATTCCTGCATGTGAAAAACACATTAAGCAACGTTCAGATGGAAATATAGCATGCAGAACTGATGCGTTCATGTGAAATAGTGTTTCTCAAGTCTCACGTACTCCCAACATCACACATTGTGGTTCTAGCCAGTGGAGGCTGCTGAGGGGAGGACGGCTCATAATAATGGCTGGAACGGATTTAATGGAATGGCATCAAACACATGGAACAATGGTATTTGATACCATTCCACCTATTCCGTCCCAACCATTACCATGAGCCCGTTCTCCCCAATTAAGGTGCCACCAATGTCCTGTGTTCCTAGACCTATACTAGCACACATGATTCAACAAATTTATCTGATTTCTCAATGTTTATGAAAGTTACTGCTCCTATTGCTCCCCAATTGGTAGTTATAGTCTTGTCCCATCGCTGCAACTCCCGTACGGACTCTGGAGATGCGAAGGTCGAGAGCCGTGCGTCCTCCAAAACACAACCCAACCAAGCCGCACTGCTTCTTGACACAATGCCCACATAACCCGGAAGCCAGTCGCACCAATTATGTTGGAGGAAACACTGTACACCTGGCGACCGTGTCATCCTTGACATCCTTGCCAGCCGAACCCTCCCCTAACCCGGACGACGCTGGGCCAATTGTGCGCCGCCCCAGTCGCGGTTGGCTGTGACAGAGCCTGGACTCGAACCCAGAATCTCTAGTGGCAGAGCTACTGTCCCATACAATAATCTGTATTCTTAAGTCTTTGTTCTTATAAAAATGTACACAAGACAAATAAATTGCATACCCCACTGCAGTTCACTGGTGACTCCCCCCCCCCCCAGGGGTCACGGCACCGACTTTGAATACCCCTGAGTAAGTTATACTGTATAAATAAGCCTTTGTTAAAAGCTTTTCATTGCAGCCTTATTCTCAGCTGTGAGTTTCCCACTGGGCACACACTGGTTGAATCAACGTTGTTTCCATGTCATTTCAATGAAATGTTGGTGAACCAACGTGGAATAGACGTTGAATTGACGTCTGTGCCCAGTGGGTTGTTATTAAGACCTGTTTATGTAGACATTGTTTATGTAAAACGGCATTCCTGTAATGTACAATGTACAATGACTTCTGCCTAGGATCATGTAACTGGGCACATATGATAAAATACATAAACATTGGTATAATGGAAATGCACACCCAGACTTACAGCGATGATTCCTAATAAATACCTTAGGACAGAGAATACCCTCGCCATCTTGCCAATGGCACGGATCTTGTTCCTGATGACCTCCTTGCGTGCAGAGGCTGTGGCACCTATAACACACGCACGCACGCAGTTCTCAGGGTCAGACAGGCAGGCTGTTTCAAACCATCACAACATGTCTGCTTATCTGGGTAAGGCATTTTCTTTAAGGTGTGCTCATTACCAGACATGAGCTAGTAAAACTTAACACTAAGTTGTGTTTTGTGTGTCTAAGTAGAGAACATGTTTGAGTGACTACCACTGATACAAAGGAATCGTTTCCTAAATGTTTAGTTGACATTTATTTGACACTTGAATAATTTAGCAAATGTTTTTTGCACAGGAGTGTCATATCACATCAAAATACACTATGTAGTATTGAAGTTCAAAGTAAAACCAACCCGAACCAGGACTTTGAATCTCACTCCACCACTGCGATTCCCTGGTTATGTCTTAGTATGAAAGGCATTCTGAGAAAGAGGTGAAGCTTGGTGTTCGATGCATCAGCACCAATAAATAGCCTGTCTAGAGGGACCCTGTAGGCACCAATCGATAAAGTACTCCCTCAAACACTCTGCCTGGCCTAATCAGACATTGAAAAGCACTGCAGATGACCTGCTATCAATTCCCTTTGCTTTGTGAGGCCCGTGTTATATAATGGTTCTGAACGTACAAGGTGTAAACAATCTAAAACTGTCATCTTACATGGTCGTGTTCAGTTGGCACGGACTGGAAGAAAACATTTCAACAGAGATAAATGGGGAGGTACTATTTGAAAGAAACGCTTGTTTTAATTTTCTGTTGCAAAAAGTGTTTCTACGGTGTGCCCTAATGAACATGACCCATGTTTCTATTTCTGCTTGGAGAAGAAGAATATAGCTTGGTAAAGAATATAGCCTGGTGAAGAATATAGCCTGGTAAAGAATATAGCCTGGTAAAGAATATAGCCTGGTGAAGAATATAGCCTGGTGAAGAATATAGCCTGGTGAAGAATATAGCCTGGTGAAGAATATAGCCTGGTGAAGAATATAGCCTGGTCAAGAATATAGCCTGGTCTAGAATATAGCCTGGTCTAGAATATAGCCTGGTCTAGAATATAACCTGGTCTAGAATATAACCTGGTCTAGAATATAGCCTGATGAAAAATATAGCCTGGTGAAAACTATAGCCTGGTCTAGAATATAGCCTGGTCTAGAATATAGCCTGGTCTAAGAGCTTGTATGTTGTGACAGGATGACTTGTGTTTGACACTAGGACCCTTTTGTGACCCAGCTTGGAAAGTGGTAGTGAGGTGGAGTGTGAGAGACGGAAATGAATACAAGTGCTTAGAAATATATGGAGAGAGAATAATGAGTATGCAGATAACAGTGAGAGACTCTAGTGGAGTGTGTTCCCTTGGTCGGACAACTAGGGACAGTACTGAGTATCCCATCTTCTCACATTGAGCTACAGCTAGCTGGACTTTTGGGCATTCTACACAGGAAAGAGGTGAAGCATATCGAGGACTGACTACCCTGCACTGTTTCTATTGAAGCTATAGGCTAACGCTAATTCACTCAAGTGCAGATAACCATCCTGCAGGTTCGCTGAAAATGTTTAAGCTATGTTTAAGTTACCAGTATTGAAGCCAACACACCGTGCAAGCTGTTCACCACTCAAAACTATACCAGTCTGTTAAAATACTGTGTAACACTTTATTTGGATAGTCCATCTGTAGATGCTCTATAGACTATCAATAGCATTTACACTAACTATCTACTAACCCTAACCTTAACCCTTATCCTAACACTAAACTTAACCCTAACCCATATTCTAACCATAACCGTAACCCTAGCAAGCAGTTGCTTATCAACAGATAGTTTGTTAATATTATAACCATCGGTGGACCATCAATAGATGGAACATTTGGACTATCCAAAAAGTGACCCAATACTGTATAGTGTCAACATTCTGAGTGAACCTACAGTTGACCTTTACCTGCAATTGATTGAATATTGGTGCATGTCTACATTCTATATTTTTATAGATTGATTATATATTCTATTTTTACTGATAAATATCAATAACCAAACTGAGCATAAATGTTACAACACATTTACGTCTTGGGTTAGTTAATTGGCTCCCAAAATGCATGTGCAAGAGCAAGCACCAGCACAAAGGTATATTGGCGGTAGAGCTGAGGGTTGTACCTTTCTTGGGGACATATATTAGGTGTCCTTCTCAAGAACACCCCCAGAAGAGAACAGAAAAGACAAGAGAGATCAGTGAATGGCAGAAGAATGACAGAGGAAGCCAAGGAGGAGGAAGAGGAGGTGGAGAGGAAAGAGAGAAAAGGCAAACACACACCTATCAAGCATAAAGAAACGCAATGGCTTAAAACAAAACTCTGAAAAACAGAAAAGAAGAGAGACAAATTAGATGAGGTAACCACGGAAATAATGAAATGACACAGCATCGGCGAGGGGGAGAGACGTGAGAGAGAGACCTAGATGAGAGAAGAGAAACAAATAAATAACGCAAAGAATAGGAACATCAACAAAATGAATATTAAGCTACTGAAGAAAGACAGTGAAGGAAAGAAAACTAGGAAATGATGAGATGTTAGTCACCAAGGCTTTGAGTGACTAAGAAGTGTCTGTCAGCTATCAACGTTAGGGTCAAGGGTTCGAATCCTTCTCCTATAACACACCACTTCCTGCCATACAGGAACAGGATATGACCTATGTTCACTGCTTTATGTTCACTACATACTTCAGTCTGAGACTGCCATCATTCAAGTCATTTGTAGTGACGTCAAAATGAGGGGTGTTGTTCAAATCAAAGTCATCAGCGATTGGATTATCTCTAACAAATCAGAGTATCAAAGCCAATGACACATTTTCAAAACGCCGCTTTACCCACATGTGTTCTGGCTCTCGCCCAACCCATCGGTTTCTCTGACCAATCAGAATGGTCAGAATGTGTCTGTGTTCTTGAAATCTTCGGGGAGGTACTTAGGTTGGTGTGGTGCAGCGTTTGGCCGGAGCAGGAAGTTTTGGCAGTCAGGCAAACCAGTGTTAGAGTCAAGGGTTAGAAGCCATTTTCTATAACACGCCACTTCCTGCCATACAG